>NC_089848.1:56001349-56301349 GCF_035609145.1 Eleutherodactylus coqui | reverse complement strand
TGGTGGAGATTTGACTACTGGGACCTCTGTTGATGCTGAGAACGGTGGTACAGTCACAAATAGCCGAGTTCAAGTGGTGGTCCCATTAAAGTGAATTGAGCTGTGATGCGCACAAATGTCCACCCCTCACAAAACCTTAAGATGTGCTGGGATTCCATTCTCAGGATTACGGCAGGTCCCAGTGGTCCTACCCCCACCAGTCAGTAAGTTATCTCCTGTTTAAAATCAAATTTATGCACCGCTCTTTAGGATAGATTCTAGTCTTTGCTGTGCACATGTTGTAGACTCTTACTGACAAAGTCTCAGCCTGAATATATTCCATAAATAATAGAAAATCAAGTTACAGACTTCTTTTAGATGCTTAATGAGTGGAGATGAGCGAACGTACTCGTCCGAGCTTGATACTCGTTCGAGTATTAGCGTGTTCGAGATGCTCGTTATTAGAGGCGAGCACCACGCGATGTTCGAGTTACTTTCACTTTCATCTCTGAGACGTTAGCTCGCTTTTCTGGCCAATAGAAAGACAGGGAAGGCATTACCTGCGACGTTCAAGCCCTATACCACCCCCCTGCAGTGAGTGGCTGGCGAGATCAGGTGTCACCCGAGTATATAAATCGGCCCCTCCCGCGGCTCGCCACAGATGCATTCTGACAGAGATCAGTGAAAGTGCTGCTGATGCCGGAGCTGCTATAGGGAGAGCGTTTGGAGTGATTTTAGGCTTCAAGAACCCCAACGGTCCTTCTTAGGGCCACATCTGACCGTGTGCAGTACTGTTGAGGCTGCTTTTAGCAGTGTTGCACAATTTTTTTTTTTGTATATCGGGCGTGCAGAGCATTGCGTCCTCAGTCTGCAGTCATTGTACAGAGTATAGGGCCAGTACTGGTGAGGCAGGGAAAGAGATATACAGGTTATATAGGCAGTGGGCTTTTTCAAAAAAATTGGGGAAAAATACTATATTTGGGCTGCCTGTGACCGTCTTCAGTTTACTGCGTGTCTGCTGGGGGTAGTAGTCCTAATTAATACGCAGCTAAGCGTTACAGCAGGCTTGCACAAAATTTGTTTCCTGGCTCTGCTGTCTCCGTTACATCACCACCGTCATCCCGGCAGAGGGAAACAGTATACATAATATTATACGCTGCCTACAGTATCTGTCTGCTGGGGGTAATAGTCCTAATTAATATGCAGCTAAGCGTTACAGCAGGCTTGCGCAAAATTGTTTCCTGGCTCTGCTGTCTCCGTTACATCACCGCCGTCATCCCGCCAGAGGGAAACAGTATACATAATATTATACGCTGCCTACAGTATCTATCTGCTGGGGGTAGTAGTCCTAATTAATACGCAGCTAAGCGTTACAGCAGGCTTGCACAAAATTGTTTCCTGGCTCTGCTGTCTCCGTTACATCACCGCCGTCATCCCGCCAGAGGGAAACAGTATACATAATATTATACGCTGCCTACAGTATCTGTCTGCTGTATCAGCTCAGCATTTTAAAAAAATAGAAGCACAATACTTAAGGCCTACTACTGGCCTTTGGCCACTTGACTGCTTCTGCGCTGTGAATTCCACTAGCTCAGTCATACGCACCTACGTCTCACTACAGGCATGCGCAAAATTGTTTCCTGGCTCTGCTGTGCGTTCCGTAAGGGAAGTCAGCCTCCAACCACAGGCCAATAAGCGGCACATTTAATTACAGCGTTCTGTTTCTGCACTACTGGTAATACAGCATGCTGAGGGGTAGGGGTAGGCCTAGAGGACGTGGACGCGGGCGAGGACGCGGTGGCCCAAGTCGGTGTGGGCACAGGCCGAGTTCCTGATACAGGTGTATCGCAGCCGACTGCTGCGGGATTAGGACAGAGGCACGTTTCTGGCGTCCCCACATTCATCTCACAATTAATGGGTCCACGCGGTAGACCTTTATTAGAAAATGAGCAGTGTGAGCAGGTCCTGTCGTGGATGGCAGAAAGTGCATCCAGCAATCTATTGACCACCCAGAATTCTGCGCCGTCCACTGCTGCAACTCTGAATCCTCTGGCTGCTGCTCCTCCTTCCTCCCAGCCTCCTCACTCCATTACAATGACACATTCTCAGACTCCCAGGAACTGTTCTCGGGCTCCTGCTATTTGGTTCCCAGTTGCCACTACTTTTCCCGATGTGCCGTCCCAGCCCTGCACGACCACGTCTCCTGCAACATTGTACACGCCCTCACCAACGCGGTTACTGGCAAGGTCCACTTAACAACGGACACGTGGACAAGCACAGGCGGGCAGGGCCACTATATCTCCCTGACGGCACATTGGGTGAATTTAGTGGAGGCTGGGACCGAGTCAGAGCCTGGGACCACTCACGTCCTACCCACCCCCAGAATTGCGGGCCCCAGCTCAGTGCTGGTATCTGCGGCGGTGTATGCTTCCTCCACTAAACCACCCTCCCCCTCCTCCTCCTCCTACGCAACCTCTGTCTCGCAATCAAGATGTGTCAGCAGCAGCACGTCGCCAGCAGTCGGTGTCGCGCGGTGTGGCAGCACAGCGGTGGGCAAGCATCAGCAGGCCGTGCTGAAACTACTCAGCTTAGGAGAGAAGAGGCACACGGCCCACGAACTGCTGCAGGGTCTGACAGAGCAGACCGACCGCTGGCTTTCGCCGCTGAGCCTCCAACCGGGCATGGTCGTGTGTGACAACGGCCGTAACCTGGTGGCGGCTCTGCAGTTCGGCAGCCTCACGCACGTGCCATACCTGGCCCACGTCTTTAATTTGGTGGTTCAGCGCTTTCTGAAAAGCTACCCACGCTTGTCAGACCTGCTGGGAAAGGTGCGCCGGCTCAGCGCACATTTCCGCTAGTCCAAGACGGACGCTGCCACCCTGCGGACCCTGCAACATCGGTTTAATCTGCCAGTACACCGACTGCTGTGCGACGTGCCCACATGGTGGAACTCTACGCTCCACATGTTGGCCAGGCTCTATGAGCAGCGTAGAGCTATAGTGGAATACCAACCCAACATGCGTAGTGGGAGTCAGCCTCCTCAATTCTTTACAGAAGAGTGGGCCTGGATGGCAGACATCTGCCAGGTCCTTGGAGACTTTGAGGAGTCTACCCAGATGGTGAGCGGCGATGCTGCAATCATTAGCGTCACCATTCCTCTGCTATGCCTCTTGAAAAGTTCCCTGCAAAGCATAAAGGCAGACGCTTTGCGCTCGGAAACAGAGGCGGGGGAAGACAGTATGTCGCTGGATAGTCAGAGCACCCTCCTGTCTATATCTCAGCGTGTTGAGGAGGAGGAGGAGGAGGAGCATGAGGAGGATGAGGAGGAGGGGGAAGAGACAGCTTGGCCCACTGCTGAGGGTACCCATGCTGCTTGCCTGTCATCCTTTCAGCGTGTATGGCCTGAGGAGGAGGAGGAGGATCCTGAAAGTGATCTTCCTAGTGAGGACAGCCATGTGTTGCGTACAGGTACCCTGGCACACATGGCTGACTTCATGTCAGGATGCCTTTCTCGTGACCCTCGTGTTACACACATTCTGGCCACTACGGATTACTGGGTGTACACACTGCTCGACCCACGGTATAAGGAGAACCTTTCCACTCTCATACCCGAAGAGGAAAGGGGTTCGAGAGTGATGCTATACCACAGGACCCTGGCGGACAAACTGATGGTAAAATTCCCATCCGACAGCACTAGTGGCCGAAGGCGCAGTTCCGAGGGCCAGGTAGCAGGGGAGGCACGGAGATCAGGCAGCATGTACAGAACAGGCAGGGGAACACTCTCTAAGGCCTTTGACAGCTTTCTGGCTCCCAGCAAGTGTGTGTCACCGCTCCCCAGTCAAGGCTGAGTCGGCGGGAGCACTGTAAAAGGATGGTGAGGGAGTGCTTAGTCGATCGCACAACCATCCTCCGTGACGCCTCTGCCCCCTACAACTACTGGGTGTCGAAGCTGGACACGTGGCCTGAACTCGCGCTGTATGCCCTGGAGGTGCTTGCTTGTCCTGCGGCTAGCGTCTTGTCAGAGAGGGTGTTTAGTGTGGCTGGGGGAATTATCACAGATAAGCGTACCCGCCTGTCAACCGATAGTGCCGACAGGCTTACACTCATCAAGATGAACAAAGCCTGGATTTCCCCAGACTTCTCTTCTCCACCAGCGGACAGCAGCGATACCTAAACAATACGTAGGGTGCACCCGCGGATGGAAGCATTGTTCTCTATCACCATCAAAAACGTGGACCTTTTAGCTTCATCAATCTGTGTATAATATTCATCCTCCTCCTCCTGCTCCTCCTCCTGAAACCTCATGTAATCACGCCGAACGGGCAATTTTTCTTAGGCCCACAAGGCTCAGTCATATAATTTTTGTAAACAATTTTTATACGTTTCAATGCTCATTAAAGCGTTGAAACTTGCACCTGAACCAATTTTTATTTTAACTGGGCTGCCTCCAGGCCTAGTTACAAATTAAGCCACATTAACCAAAGCGATTAATGGGTTTCACCTGCCCTCTTGGTTGGGCATGGGCAATTTTTCTGAGGTACATTAGTACTGTTGGTACACCAATTTTTTGGGGCCCTCGCCTACAGTGTAATCCAATAAATTTTTTGCCCACCTGCATTAAAGCTGACGTTACATCCGCTGTGCTGGGCACTGCAATGGGATATATTTATGTACCGCCGGTGGCTTCCTGGCACCCACCCATGCTGTCGGTCCACACGGAGTTGTAACTGCATGTGCCCACTTCTGAAGAACCCCAGTCTGACTGGGGCATGCAGTGTGGGCCGAAGCCCACCTGCATTAAACATGACATTACCTCAGCTGTGATGGGCAATGCAATGGGATATATTTATGTACCGCCGGTGGGTTCCAGGGAGCCACCCATGCTGTCGGTCCACACGGAGTTGTAACTGCATGTGTCCACTTCTAAAGAACCCCAGTCTGACTGGGGCATGCAGTGTGGGCCGAAGCCCACCTGCATTAAACATGACATTACCTCAGCTGTGATGGGCAATGCAATGGGATATATTTATGTACCGCCGGTGGGTTCCAGGGAGCCACCCATGCTGTCGGTCCACACGGAGTTGTAACTGCATGTGTCCACTTCTAAAGAACCCCAGTCTGACTGGGGCATGCAGTGTGGGCCGAAGCCCACCTGCATTAAACATGACATTACCTCAGCTGTGATGGGCAATGCAATGGGATATATTTATGTACCGCCGGTGGGTTCCAGGGAGCCACCCATGCTGTCGGTCCACACGGAGTTGTAACTGCATGTGTCCACTTCTAAAGAACCCCAGTCTGACTGGGGCATGCAGTGTGGGCCGAAGCCCACCTGCATTAAACATGACATTACCTCAGCTGTGATGGGCAATGCAATGGGATATATTTATGTACCGCCGGTGGGTTCCAGGGAGCCACCCATGCTGTCGGTCCACACGGAGTTGTAACTGCATGTGTCCACTTCTAAAGAACCCCAGTCTGACTGGGGCATGCAGTGTGGGCCGAAGCCCACCTGCATTAAACATGACATTACCTCAGCTGTGATGGGCAATGCAATGGGATATATTTATGTACCGCCGGTGGGTTCCAGGGAGCCACCCATGCTGTCGGTCCACACGGAGTTGTAACTGCATGTGTCCACTTCTAAAGAACCCCAGTCTGACTGGGGCATGCAGTGTGGGCCGAAGCCCACCTGCATTAAACATGACATTACCTCAGCTGTGATGGGCAATGCAATGGGATATATTTATGTACCGCCGGTGGGTTCCAGGGAGCCACCCATGCTGTCGGTCCACACGGAGTTGTAACTGCATGTGTCCACTTCTAAAGAGCCCCAGTCTGACTGCGGCATGCAGTGTGGGCTGAAGCCCACCTGCATTAACATGACATTACCTCAGCTGTGCTGGGCAATGCAATGGGATTTATTGATTTTCCCTCCTGTGGCTTCCTGGGACCCTCCCATGCTGTCGGTCCACACGGACTTCCCAATAGGGAGTTGTACCTGCCCGTGTCTACTTATAAAGAACCCCAGTCTGACTTGGGCATGCAGTGTGGGCCGAAGCCCACCTGCATTAAACATGACATTACCTCAGCTGTGATGGTCAATGCAATGGGATATATTTATGTACCGCTGGTGGCTTCCTGGCACGCACCCATGCTGTCGGTCCACAGGGACTTCACAATAGGGAGTTGTACCTGCCTGTGTCTATGAATTAAAAACCCCGGTCAGGTTGGGGCATGCAGTGTGGGCCGAAGCCCACCTGCATTTAATCTGACGTTAGCTCTGCTGTCCAGGGCACTGCAATGGGATACATTTATGTACAGCCGGTGGGTTCGAGGGAGCCACCCATGCTGTGGGTGCACACGGAATTCCCATTGCGGAGTTGTACCTGCCTGTGACTATTTATAAAAAACCGCGGTCTGACTGGGGCATGCAGACACCTTGACAGAATGAATAGTGTGTGGCACATAGGTTCCCCATTGCTATGCCCATGTGTGCAGCTCCTGATGGCGGTGGCACAGGATTATATTTCTCATTGCTTCTGTACAGCATTGTGGGCTATCGCACCGCCCCTTTTAAAGAGGGTCGCTGCCTAGCCGTGCCAACCCTCTGCAGTGTGTGCCTGCGGTTCCTCCTCATGGCAGACGCACTTATAAATAGACATGAGGGTGGTGTGGCATGAGGGCAGCTGAAGGCTGCGCAGGGACACTTTGGTGTGCGCTGTGGACACTGGGTCATGCGGGGGGGGGGGGGGGGGGGTTGGGCAGCATGTAACCCAGGAGAAGTGGCAGCGGAGTGTCATGCAGGCAGTGATTGTGCTTTGTTGGAGGTAGTGTGGTGCTTAGCTAAGGTATGCATTGCTAATGAGGGCTTTTCAGAAGTAAAAATTGTTGGGAGCGGGGGGGGGGGGGGCACTCTTGCCGCTATTGTGGCTTAATAGTGGGACCTGGGAAATTGAGATGCAGCCCAACATGTAGCCCCTCGCCTGCCCTATCTGTTGCTGTGTCGTTCCCATCACTTTCTTGAATTGCCCAGATTTTCACAAATGGAAACCTTAGCGAGCATCGGCGATATACAAAAATGCTCGGGTCGCCCATTGACCTCAATGGGGTTCGTTACTCAAAACGAACCCTCGAGCATCGCGAAAATTTCGTCCCGAGTAACGGGCACCCGAGCATTTTGGTGCTCGCTCATCTCTATTAATGAGCGGTATTTTTTATTGCACATAAATTAACATGGATTCCATATGTAAAATACAAGTGGCAGTAGCAATGTTTTCGACTGATTGTGTCCTTCATCGGGCTATTACAATGAGAATAGTATCATTGCTTATGTAGTCCTTATCCTGGAAGGAAGATGGTGGAGAAAGGTCCAAATCCCACAATGTGCCCACCACAGATATAAGCAGGATCTTGTCTGGAATCCATGCCATAGACCAGTGCCATTTGTTTACTCATAATACACATAGGTAAAAAATAAATTACCGTATATACCGGCGTATAAGACGACTTTTGAACCCCGAAAAATCTGCTCTGAAGTCGGGGGTCGTCTTATACGCCGGTAATACAAAAAAAAATGTGTCAAAAAAAAAATCAGTACTCACCTCCCCCGGCGTTCTGTCGCGCTTCGGCAGGCTATCGCTCCCATCTGGTCCCCGGCAGAACATTGCTTTCTGAATGCGGGGCTTGAAATCCCCGCCTCCAGAAAGCTAATACACACGCCGTCAGCCAGTTACAGCCATTCAATGACATCATTGAATGGCTGTGATTGGCTGAAGGCGCACGTGTTTTAGCAATCACACTCATTCAATGATGTCATTGAATAGTGTGATTGGCTGAAGCCACGTGTGTTTTAGCCAATCACAGCCATTCAATGATGTCATTGGCTGACGGCGTGTGTATTAGCTTTCTGGAGGCGGGGATTTCAAGCCCCGCATTCAGAAAGCAATGTTCTGCCGGGGACCAGATGGGAGCGATAGCCTGCCGGAGCATGACAGAACGCCGGGGGAGGTGAGTACTGATTTTTTTTTTCTCCACTGTATTACCGGCGTATAAGGTGAAAGTTGGGGGGTCGTCTTATACGCTCTGTCGCCTTATACGCCGGTATATACGGTATGTGAAAAGCAAATAATAGCAGCAAAGGTGAGAGACAGAGCGTAAAACTAACCCTAAACTATTCTTCAACTATACAACTAGTAAAAACATTAAAACGGAAAGTGTTGGCCCTTTAAAAAGTAATTAGGGGAAAATTGTAGCGGGTGATCAGGAAAAAGCAAATCTGTTTAATGTTTTTTTTGCCAGTGTATTCACTCAAGAAAATGAAATGCCAGGTGAGATGCAGAGTGATAAAGTAAACTCTCCATTAACCCCATTAAGGACATAGCCTATATTGGGCTTAAGGATGTGACAACTTTTTAGAGTTTTTCATCTCTACTTTTCAAAAGCCATAACTTTTTTATTTCTCCATCGACATGGCCATGTGAGGGCTATTTTTTGAGACAAGCTGAAGCTTTTACCATTTTTGGGTAAATATAATGCATTGTACAACTTTTATTACATTTTTTTGCAGGAGAGGGAAAAAAACACTTTTGCTGTTGTTTTTGTAATTTTTTTACAGCATTAATCATGTAGCATAAATGGCATGGTAATTTTTTTTCTGTGTATTGGTACAATTATGATACTACCAATTTAAAAAAAAAAGTTTTTCCACTTTTGCACAATAAAATAATTTTTTTGGGCATCGCTACATTCAAAGTTTCAAAACTCACCCTGTGAACCTTTTACATGCCATGATCACCATTGATCATAGCATATAAAGTGTTAACAGTAGGGTTTGGTGTCTTTACCGATCCCTGCTGGTGCAGCGTGAGTTTGGCTGTCAGTCACAGCTAGCTCCCGCTGTAGACGGCACGGGCTCAGCTTCTGAATCTGTGCCATGCATAGGACGTACGTTTTTCATTCTGTTGTCCTAAGTACCAGGCAGCCAAGATGTAAACTTACATCTTGCATCATTAAGGAGTTAAATCTCACTAGTCTAACCCAGGAAGAAGTGCAGAACCATCTTATAAAAAATAAAATTGACAAATCATCGGGTCTCGATGGCATATATCCATGGGTTCTAAGGGAATGAAGCAATGTGCTAGACTGACTGTGGTTTCTTATATTTAAGGACTCCATAATGAAAGGGTCTGTGCCACTGGATTGGTGCATAGCAAATGTAGTGTCAATGTTTGAAAAGGGGTCAAAAGTGAGCCTGAAAACTATAGGCCAGCATGTTTTACTTCTATTGTGGGCAAAATGTTTGAGGGGTTCCTAAAAGATACTATCCTGGAGTGCATCAATGAAATGTATAACTCTATAGCAACATGGGTTTATGAGGGGTCGCTCCTGTCAAACCAATCTTGCATATTATAGTCACTAATTAATTCAGAAGGGTTGTTGATCCAGAGATTATTCTCATGGCCAGATTGGAGTCGGAAAGGAATTTTTACCCATAAAATGAAAAAAATTGGCTTCTACCTCATGGGATTTTTTGCCTTCCTATGGAACAACATTGGGGAATAGTAGGCCGGACAAATGTCTTATTCTCAGCTTATGTTACTTAAGCTATCTGAAACCTTTAATGTCCTCAAACCAGCACTGATCCCCCACCATGCTAGACTTCTGATCATAGACAGGGTTCAAAGAGTCTTTAATTGCTTTGGCACTGTACATTCGACTTTTTTTTTTACTTTCAAGATGTCTAAGTTGTACCATCAGTACATAAAACGTTATGCCACACCTCAGATATCCAGTTCTGGTGTTCTAAGAGGAGACGCTTGCTATTGTCTATGTCAGTTTCTCAACAATGGTTTCTCCCCGCTATCCCCCGCTGCCCCCCCGAGCACGCTCAGAAAAGAATGCAGTTACTCGAGAAGAGCGAGGCTCGCTCAAGTAACTGACTTATGAGAGCATGCTCGCTCATCTCCAGCCCTGACCTTGATAGGGATGATTTAGGATTAGAGATGAGCGAGTATACTCGCTAAGGCACATTACTCGAGCGAGTAGTGCCTTAGCCGAGTATCTCCTTGCTCGTCTCTAAAGATTTGGGGGCCGGCGGTGGGCGGGGAGCAGCGGGGGAAAGCGGGGAGGAACGAACGGGAGATCTCTCTCTCCTCCCCGCCGCAACTCACCTGTCACCTGCGCCGGCCCCCGAATCTTTAGAGATGAGCTGGGAGATACTCGGCTAAGGCACTACTCGCTCATGTCTACTTAGGATCCTTTTTCACGGAACAATTAATTGTTGGAATAAGAAAATAAGTTGTTTATTTGCAAGTGATGTTTATTACTCGTGCAAATAATTGTTTACATTTTTTCACCTTTTCTTTTCAGGTCATTTAGTCCATCATTGGTGTGTCAGGAGAGTCTCTAAATGTCTGCATAAAATGAACAACATACAATAAGCACACAAATTATTGTTCATCCTTCAATCAAGTCCCTTCATGGTCGCAGCAGCGTGACGCTCTCCTGTTAGAGCCTCATGGGGTGCAGAGTGTTAAGGCAGCACAAACGCAGTCCTAAGCTCTCACTCATGACCTGAAGGTTGCAAGTTCAATCCTCACTGGTTCAGGTAGCTGGTTCAAGGTTGACTCAGCCTTCCATCCTTCTGAGGTTGGTAAAATGAGTCCCCAGCTTGGTGGGGGATAATAAATAAATAAATGACCTGAAAGAGCTGTGGAAGCTGGTGCTATACAAATAACAAGTTTTTTTTTTATCTGTCTGAGCAGGGGTTGGACCCGATGACCCTGGATGTCCCTTCCAACTCTACCATTCTATGATTCTATGTTGACATTGAATGATTATTGTTCTTTCTTGCACAATTCAACAATCATTTGACCAATAGTCGTTCTATGTGAAAGGGCCCTTAAATTTAGCAACGTAGTATCTATATCCGACAGTGATTCACCTATTTCCATATTTTTCTCCTAATATCCATTTGGTTTCATCTTATATCTCTAACCCATCTAACCTACATAAGCCATGCAAAAGACTGATTGAACTACATAGAACACAAATGTAATAATTTGTTATATATATTCACAGCAATAACCACAATGTAGCCTCACATCTCTGCAAGAGGACGTTTTAGTTGATTCAATGTATCAAATGTTTCCACAAGTCAGTTTAATGAAAGAGAAGTATAAAATGGGAAATATACAATAACCATCAATGTGGTTATTTTAGGACCTTCACAATGCTACAAGCTATTCTGTTAACCTTTGGCCATGACATATTAATTAGACAAAGAACTGAGAGTTCTGGAATAATTAAAGCTAACTAATACATCAACATTTTATGCAAAACAATAGCGCAGAGCTTCCAAATTCATCAGATGATTGCTACAGTCATAGGCAAAACAGAGCTACACCACGCAAATGTAAGATGGCTTCTTTAGCCATCTGCAGAATAGCAAAATCTGCTTGCTGATGGCACGTGGGCTGCCAAAGCTTCTAAAGGCTTTGGCGCCTATTTACTAACTGTCCATCTGCTGCATGGCACAAGTGACAGCTGATTCTTTTGCTATTGGTAAGATGAAGTAGACCTGGGCTATTCAGTCACAGGCTCTAATCACCCAAGGTTTCTCCTTTGAGCTTCATTAGTTTATTAGCCAGACACAAGAAATGCATTAGATGGTTTTACATGTTTCTTATTAACAGAAGAAAAGCCAGTCCTGTACATGGACTTTAAAACCCAAAGGCATACAGTTTTGATCCTAGAAATAAAAGCATATTGGCAATGTTTAAAGCATATTGGGACATAACAATAGTCTAAAGACCTCAGTATGAATGCAGACATTTGACCAGATGTCTATTTGACAGGGCGGCTGCAGCTACATGTTTACTCAGTGAAAAGTCACAGTTCATTTTATTCTCTCTGGTACGTACAGACTTAAAGGGACACGATGATCTATCCCAAAGACATCACTTCTATTTACAAACATAATATATTAATACCTGTTTAGAGTAAAAGTATTTAAACTAAAACCATTACAAATATAAACCCCTGCAACACTTCAAGCTGGAAGGAATGGGGTTCCTATATAAATGTAATATTGATAAATCCCCCTTAAGTTGCCTGCAAGACATATACAGAATATACAAGGAGGGTGTTTTAAATAACATCTCGGAAAACATTTGATTTTAAAGAGTTACTCAAGATATGCCATAACTTCATGTTGACCTCAATTCTAGGACCACCAGCTTTTGCAAAGAATGGAGATTCCTTCTCCCCCCCCCCTTCCTTAAATAGCTAGCCAGCCACCAGTGCCGCTTCTGGATGGAGGCTGAATAGAGAGGCGGCATAGCATGTACTTTGCTTGGAGTGTTGAACTCCTTGAGAGTTATGGAAATAGACATGCAGGTTTACGCATATGCTGAAGTTGATAAACTTTCACTTTTTATTTAACTGTATTTTTATTGATATTTTATATTTTTCTAGATGATAGTAAATGGAAAAAAAACTAAAGAATGAATTATACAATGTTGCTATAATCAAGCAGTGGGCATCAGATGATACTGCTACATCACTATAACAAAATATCAATTAGGTAGAAAGTGAAGATCAAAGGGGGAACTGACAAGGCACGACACAAAGGGATAAAAGCTAGCTTGCAATTGTAGTTGATGAGTAGTCCAGAAAATATCCAATGTACCCCAACTTCAGAAAATCGATCCACTATGTTGAGAGTAAATGCAGAATGGTATTCTAGGTTTCTAACATCTTTGATCTGAACCAGTAAGCCCAAGACGAAAACTCCTTTCAGTTGAGCACCTGTTTGTGTTTTGGCTACTTGATAAAACTTATGACCCCTATTGTAGCCATACATCAGTGAGATAAACACAGACATGCGCCTTGTCCTCTTTGCTAAAGTATATGGGAGGTATGGAGACAGCCAAATGAACACTATTAAGAGAGCTTCATGCAAGCATGACCACTTCTTCTCCAATGGAACGCCATCAAGGAGGCTGGTTGTTGGAGGCCCCAGGACACATGTCCCTTGTGTTCTCCCCATAATGTACCCTTGATCTTAATGAATACTTACTGCTTAGTAAAAACAATATAGCTATTGGTGTATTGTATATTGGCCTTTAAGAACTTGAACGCGCATCTGAATTCTGATTCTGAGTACTACATTAATACTGTATCTTTCTTTCTTATGAAAAATATATGACGACATGGTAGAGTAGATACTTCAACCATCTTGCTTGTAGGTTGTTGGACTGTAGAGTTGATTGTTTAATTTCTTATATCAGTAGCAGTTCTTTTAACTGTTGTGTGTTTTGGTAAAGGGATCCCCCTTGCCTCCCTCAATAATTTGTTTGTGAAGGGGAAAACACAACTTCGCGGCTCATTTTCCCTCCGGGGTGCTGCAAGTAAAAGAAAGCATGACAGGGCATTTACTGAAATCAGTACAAGTTCAATGCTAGTCCCTATGGGATTCCTCCTCCATTAGATAAACATTCCTTGGGGCATGTGACTAGGACGCTATCTGACAGGAGGCAACCGTTTTAATCATTTATGGTTTAGCATTTGAACTAGGCACTTTATTTTTCATGGTTTTCGTCTGAATACACTTTTTTTTTGCTGGTAGTTTATATCTACCAATCTTGTTTTTGTGATTTTGTTCACAAAAATATGGGCATTATACATAAGTTTACCTTGTACTGATAAGTGGAAAAATAAGGAATTGTTTAATTCAAATATTTTGTAAAAATTAAAATGTCATTTTTTTTACATTTGTCAGATTTGTTCTAATAATTTCTGCTAATAGACATTTTGGATAGAATTAACGTTTTAAATTCAGGGTTGTATTTAAATGGATCAAAAACAATCATTTACAGACAGGAAATGCCCTGCAATGTATAATGTGAGAAGTTATTTTAATTTTCAGCAATGAAATTTCAATCATACAGGGTGATCGTGATTGAAGTATCCCTACTTAGACATGTACTACTCAAGATAAGCTTAAGGCCTATTTAGACACAATGATTATGGCTCAAAATTCACTCAAAAGCCATCTTTTGAGTGATAATCGTTGTGTCTAAATGCGCCCATCTTTCAGTTTTCTGCCAAACAACGATTTTCAGTTCTGCTGATAAGCAGGACTGCAAGCTGTGTTCTGCTGGGGAAGAGCTGATGGCAGTTGATTGCTTTATTTTAGCTGTCAGCCACACCAACAGAACAGCTGATAAGCAGGACTGCACACTGTGTCTGCTGTCCATGGTGCTGAATTCTTCACAGGGAGCTAGAGATTACATTGCTTTCTCTTAGCAGCCCATGGCTGAACAGTGGAGCTAATTACAGAGCTCAGACCTCCTGCTGAGTTCTGCAGCAGCTCACAGAAGCCCATATGCATGCAAATGAAGCTGATAAAGTACTAATAGCAATTAGTGTCTATTAGTACTTTATGCAAACGATCACTGATCTTTCAATCTTTTGAAAGATTATTTGTGTGAGTAAATAGGCTTTTAGTAATAATACTATCAGGACATATGGCAGTGATCCATGTGAAAAAACAACCTGTTGTGAACTCCAGGAAAGGATGTATTCCTGGAAATCAAAAAATATTCTTGTATGGAAAATTCATGTGTTCAGCACATTTTAAACTAGATTACTGTAATAATAATATAATGGGATATTGAATCAAGAATGTAGTATTGCTGTTCTATAACTGTAGAATTACAGTTCTTCTCTATTATGCACATAGAAGAGAGAAGGTCCAATAGCACAAATCAACATGGTTCTCGATTATGATGTTGAATATTCCACGAAGAAATAAAAGGCCTGGTGCTTGTTTCCTCATTGTAATCTTTTTTTCATAACCCTTTAATAGATATTTTGCTCTCTGAAAAGGTACAAGATACGTGGCAGTGTGATCATTTTTGTTGAATTAATTCTACCCACCCAAGATAGATGGGGCTTGTCCCATTTTAGCAGCTCAGATGATTAGAGCCAGGTAGTTCTATTTGTAGACGGAGTGTATTGAGGTAGTTAAATTAATACCTAGGTATGAGATATAATATAGTTTATGTTGTAAATTAATGTTTATCAATTTTATTAATGGTTCTGGGTTGTTGATATAGGATATTTCAGATATTTCAGCATTCACTCGGAGGCCAGAAAGAGTAGCCTAGGTGTCTAGTATTAAGGGCTGGGATAAGGTAAGTAAGAGATCATCTGCAAATGGGCTTATTTTATTGTCACTATCCCCCATCCTAATTTCCTTTATGTTGGGGATGGAACACATTGCCTCTGCTGGTAACTCAATAGCCAAAGTAAATAGAGCAGGGGGCAGAGGAGATGCATGTCTGGTGCTCCTACCAATTTATATGGGGGTTGTCCTAGTAGATGAAAGCTTAAGAAACATAGTGGACATGGAGTAAAGAGCTAAGAGGGCAGAGAGAAAGGACCTCTGGATCCCAATGTGTGGTAAGACCGAAAAAAAATACCCATGATAGTGTATAGAAGGCCTTTTCTTAATCTAGTGCCAAAAGGCTCATCTGGGATTTTGTTGTGGAGACATAATCTGTAATGTTTAAAACCTTCCTTATATTGTCTGTGACTGGTCCCGCAGATATAAATCCAACCTCATCCCTGTGGACCGTCAAAATTATTTTTGCTGTGTTCTTCTTGTGATATAAAGGGCTTTTTTTTAAATACCTTTTTTCACTTAACTTTTTCACCTTTTTTGTTTTATTAGGAGTAAAGTGTCAAAAGAGTAAAAAAAAATATATTTAAATATTTAATATTAAAATTAAGTGCAGGAATGGGTTTGCCCCTTTGTTTTGGATATTTTGATGTATAATTTGTATAGTCTCAGATTACAGGCTGGGTAACATGAGGGTTTATGGTGGCGTAGGTTTTTTTTAATATATAAATATTATTTCATTTTGTCACTTTTTATACTTAATTTTTAAAACTTTTTTTTCAAGATATATGTCCCCAATGACATCATATAAGACCTCTGTGGAACATTCAAAATGTAAATTTTTTTTAGTTTCACAGTTTTTCACTGTAACTAGGGCATCCATACAAACAGCTTACATAGAAGTTCAAACGTCAATTTTTCTTTTGACTGTTTTCCTGAGCGTCTAACTTTCACAACCATACGTCATTATGGGAAAAACAATTGCATTGACCAGTCTGTTTTTTGTTGCAAAGCTAATATCCTTGCTTTTCCACATCTTTCCCAGTCCTTGCATTGCATTCCTACCAAGTGTAATCCGTCTCTTGATTTTGGGTCCAGATTCCCCTTTACGATCGATTTTCGATCCAAGGAACATGTAATCTTGAACCAACTCGGCTTATTCTTTTGCCTAATTGCATGATGTTTGCCTAATTCCAATCCATGAGAATAGTCAAACGAGTCATATGCCAAGGTCAGATACACAAATAGAAAATGCCAGGTAAAAATAGAAGAGTACTATAGTCTGAATGGGACCTAATACTTTGGCACCTGTTGCTGTTAAGTATGAGGTTTATATGGGCAGTCCAATTGAATTTGGTTTCATATGACACCTGAGGGAAATCTTCAAAACTAGAATTAGTAATACATGCTGGCCACTAGAGTGGGTTCCAGCATGTAGTACTGTGTGAAGCTGCTAGAGGGAGCCCCAGCATGTAGTAATGTGCAGTGGCTACAATGTGCTGGCCCCTAGAGGCCATTTTAAAAATTGTAAACAGCTATAAAATGATATTGGACAGAGGAGTTTATTCGGGTGATTGAACCATCAGATATGACAAGTAGACAATTGGTGCTGTTTTGTTACACACATACACCATGCTATTCCATTCAAAATCTATGGCATTCAAATGTTATGACCTACCCACACAAGTGATCACAGCAGCAAAGCTTCTGATTCCAGTACTCTGGAGAGACGGTGAACCCTCAGCCATACAATTCTGGATTAATAGAATATGGAAGAACTAGCTGCCTGGGAAAACAGACAGTATACTAAATTTAAACACGTTTGGGTTCCCTGGCTGTCCTTCCAACAATTTAGGTTCTTTAACACCCATGCGATTGTTGAACCACCATATCAATGAATTCAAAATTGTTATTGTGGCCCTAGAGTCAAACCAGCCTCGATATGTAAGTTGGATGTGACTTTGAGTAGGTTAGTGTGTACCTAGCCTTGTACGAACTGTGAGACATCTGTTCACGCGATCTACCGGCTCAGAGGGGAACTATGTAAGTAATTATTTATGTTTAGTTTACAATATTTAAAGTTCTTTCTTGTTGTCTGCAATATATAATTTGCCAAACCAACCCAGTACTGTATGACTAATTCCCCTCTCTTTTCTTTTATACTTGTGACCTGTATATCGGATAGTTTTGCTGAGCTTATCTGTACTAAATATCCTCCACTTTGTTGTACAACATGACTATTATGCCCTCGCTGTTCATAAATAAAGATTTGCAAAAAAAATCTATGGGATTTATGAGATAGCTAAGTACAGCACTTATCTATCTCTATCAGTCCACAGACTTTGAATGGAGGGCTCATGTGTGACCCCTGCCCCAATCAAATTCCTTTGCAAGAGGGGGCCTGGGACCCCTGTTCTAGTCATTGGTAGGGATCAAAGCACTCATATGCTCATCAATCAGCACTTTATCACCAATATATGTGATAAATGTTTGCAGTGGAATAACCCACAATATGGGAAGGCAAGTGAAAGGCCAGCAAATATATACAGCTATGGTGGCCAACGCAGGCCTTCGTGGGGGAACGGCAGGGAAAATAAGATGGTCATCAGCGGTGGCTCTACTGTCCCTATCTATAGTGTCTGGAAGCAATCTGGCCTGGCTGCACACAGTGGCAAATAGCGATAACAGTGACAATGATAGGTGAACTTGTAATTGTCTTTGTGATGCCAGTACCTTTGAGTGGAAGCAATCTAGTCAGGTCAAAATAAAGAGTCCACACTAGCTTTGATAATGTAAACTGAAGCTACACAATTTACTCCACATTTGCAAAGATTTCAACAAACAGTTCCAACTCGGCAATTTCTCAATTAGTAGTAACTTAAATAGTTTAGCAATCATCAACAAACACTTGTACTAAATTGCTTCTCCATCTCAAATCAGGAAGATGGGCCCATCAGTCCAAGTTATTTGAGGGTTCTTCCACACAACAAGAATTTAAGCAGGTTCCTTTCCTTTAAGCTCCAAGGGGCCTGCCCTGCTTGGGATTCTTCGTCCAGCAGGGATGAAAAAGACTCTACCCTCACCTACAGAGCTTGCCTTGAGCCTGGCTTGCTTAGGCTCCTCTTAAATTTTCCTTGTTTTTTCCCCTTTTCTCTTTCTGTTTCCTTTCTCTCTCCCTTCTCCACCCCATGCTCTGGCTTTTTATAGTTGCTCTGACAACCAATCCCAAGCTATGAGGGGATCTAACTAGCCAATCCTAGGCCTACTTAGGGTAACTGACAAGACACATAAGATTAGGATGACATAGACACCAGACAAATGACCTACGATTGACCCATATAGAGCCAATACGCATAACAACACACAGTTGAACACATTCAAGAGTACTGAGGTATAGACACACTGCAAAAGACAGATATTAAAATGATAGAGGGACCCTAATCTGGGGCACTACACAGCTAAGAAATACAATTAAGAACCTTGCTATTAAAAGTGGAAAGAAAGAACAAAGACAAAAATTTTAGAAGGAAAGTAGAGGAGTAAGAGACACCGATCACAAACTAAAGTGTTTATACACAAATGCACAGAGCATGGGAAACAAACAAGGAGAATTGGAGCTCCTAACACTGGAAGAGAAATATGATATCATAGGCATCATGCAAACTTGGTGGGACGATACACATGATTGGAATACAAGGCTTGAAGGATGCTATTTATTTTTAAGAAACAGACTTAATAAAAGGGGAGGAGGTATTGCGTTGTATGTTAGGGAAGCATACATCTCCACAGAGATTTAAGCTTCAGAGCATGGTAGCTCTGTAGAAACTGTTTGGGTAAAATTACACGGAGAGAACAACAGAAAGGACACCATTATAGGCAGTTACTATAGGACGTCTGGACAAGCAGAGGATATGGATTAACTATTTCCACATCAGATTGCTAGGTTCTCAAAAAGGTACGACATAGTGATCATGGGAGATTTTAACTATCCAGACATTTGTTGGGAATCTCTCTCAGGCAAAAGTAATGGATCTAACAAATTCTTATTTGCTTTTGTTGACAACTTTAACTTTCAAAAGGTAGAAGATAAAAAAAGGGATCTGCTATCTCAGACTAAATTCATAGGTGACTGGGACCTTAGGAGGCATTGATCATGCTATCCTTGAATTTCGGATTACAAGGGGAGGAAGACCTGAGAAGACTCAGACTTCAAGGCTAGATTTCAGAAATGCAAATTTCAATGGACTCAGAAAGAGGGTAGGAAGGATCCAATGAATGGATGTTCTTAAAGACAGAAATGTGCTAGAAGGATGGAAAATGTTTGCACAATGAGATTCTCAAAGCACACTTTTTAACAACCCCTAAAAGAAGTAAGAATGGAAGCATTTAAAAAAGACCGGGATGGATGAACATAGAACTTGAACACATGCTAAAAAGGTATAGAGAAAAATGTTTATCAAATGGAAAGAGGGGGGGATATCTAAAGATGAATATAATGTGGTCTGCAGAAACTGTAGGGCAAGTGTCAGAAAGGCTAATAATGAATTGAGGCTTGCAACAGAGGCCAAAATCAATTTAAAGGATTTTGGGGGTATGTCAAAAGCAAAAGAAAAGTCAAAGATGCTATTGAATGCTTACAAGATGAAAATGATGAATTGGTTAAAATGATGTTGAGAAGGCTGAACTTTTACATTCCTATTCCATATCTGTTTTCTCTCATAAAGTAAATGCAATATCAACTGATCTTCCTTGTTCTATTGAAGGAATCAATGAATTCAGGCTATCTATAAACAGAGAGATGGTGAGGGAACACTTAGCTAACGTAAATTAATTCAAGTCTCCAGGTCCAAAGGAATTACATCCTAGGATACTGAAAGAAGCAGCAGAGGTAATTGCTGAACCACTCGCTGTAATATTTGAAAATTCCTGGAGAACAGGAGAAGTCCCAGAAGATTGGAGAAGGACAAATGTTGTCCCTATCTTCAAAAAAAGGGAAGAAGATGGACCCAGGAAACTACAGGCCTGTGAGCCTGACTTCTATACTGGGAAAGATCTTTAAACAAATTAATAAACTGCATGTATTCAGGTACTTGCATGAGCATGTAGTAATTAAACAGAGTCAGCATGGGTTTGTAACAAACAAGTCATGCCAGATAAATCTAATTTCCTTCTATAACAGATTCACAAACTGCAATATCAAATTTAAATGGGCAGCGCCTTGATTAGACTTCTACTGTCTATTCTTCTTTAATCCTCTTGCAATCCACTGATGATGGAGAGCAGCATGTGCAACGTAAAAACAGAAACCCCCATGTGAATGGGGGTGAAATGGAATTAGAACATAGTTGTGTATGCGCTCATGCAAAGGTAAAAATATGAGAATAATTATGAGAATAATCAAGGGTACTCACTTGAAAGGGGGGGGGGGAAGTGCCCCCAAATAGTTGGTAATTCAGAGGTGAACCTCCTCCCCTCGTGTCCCAAAATCACTTCTCAATCTTTCAGACGAATCCTATGTCCAGAGCATTCTCATCATCCAAGGTGCTCAAATCTTCCTTTAATTCCAAATTCCAAATTTGACATATAAAAACCCTCATGCAAGAGGTATAGAGTTCAAGCATGCTTGAAAAGGGCCTCATGGTGGCCAAAACGCGTTGCAAAGCACAAGTGACCCTTTGTATGAAGATTGAACTCTATACCTCTTGCATGAGAGTTTTTATATGTCAAATTCGGAATTTAGAATTAAAGGAAGATTTGAGCACCTGGGGTGATGAGAATACTCTGGACATACGATTCGTCTGAAAGATTGAGAAGTGATTCTGGGACACTAGGGGAGGAGGTTCACCCCTGAATTACCAACCATTCAGGAGCACTTCCCCCCCCCCCTTTCAAGTGAATACCCTAATTATTCTCATAATTATTCTCAATTTTTTTTTCCTCTGCATGAGCGCGTACACAACTATGTTCTAATTCAGATTCACAAACTGGCTTGATCAGGTAAATGCGGTGGATATAGTATACCTTGACTTTAGTAAAGCATTTTATAAAGTATGTCATACCATCCTTATTGAAAAAATGATGAAATATGGGATTGACAAGGCAACTGTTAGGTGTGTTCACAACTGTCTGAGTGATCGTACTCAAAGAATGGTCATAAATGGGTGCACATCAAAGTGGAAGAATGTTTTAAGTGGGGTACCACAAGGCTCTGTCCTGGGCCCAGTGCTACATAGTAACATAGTATGTTCGGCTGAAGGGAGACAATGTCCATCTAGTTCAGCCTGTTTCCACCCCCCATTTGTTGATCTAGATAAAGAAATTGAGGGGAAATTGATCAAATCTGCTGACAACACAAAGCAAGGAAGGATGGCAAACACCAGAGAAGAGAGAGCATTTAGAAAAGCCTGAACAGTGGGCTGCAACTATCAAGATTGCATTTAACAGAGAGAAATGCAAGATCCTACATCTGGGCAAGAAAAATGAAAAATCACATACAGAATAGGAGTAATTGGGTTAAGCAGCAGCACATGGAAAAAGACTTGGGTATACTAATGGATCACAGACTGAACATGAGTCAGTAGTGTGATACAGCAGCAAAAAAGGCAAACACAATTCTGGGATGTATTAAGAGAAGCATAGAGTCTAGATCACATGAGGTGATTTCACTCTACTCTTCCTTAATCAGACCTCATTATTTACAATACTGTATCCAGTTCTGGACACCACAATTTCAAAATATTATCAAACTGGAGCAAGTTCAGAGAAGAGCTACCAGGGTGGTGAGCCGTCTGAAAACCATGTACTATGAGGAACGGTTAAAGGATCTGGGAATGTTAAGCTTGCAAAAAAGAAGGCTAAGAGGAGACTTAATAGCTCTCTACAAATATCTGTAGGTCTGTCACAGTGCAGAGGGATCAGCCCTATTCTCACTTGTACAAGGAAAGACTAGAAGCAATGAGATGAAACTGAAATTAAGGAGACACATATTAGATATTAAAAAAAAACTTGCTGACAGTGAGGGTGATCAATTAGTGGAACAGGTTACCATTGGAGGTGGTGAGTTCCCCTGCAATGGAAATCTCCAAACCGAGGCTGGACTGACATCTATCTGGGATGATTTAATGAATCCTGCGTTGAGCAGCGGGTTGGACCTGATGACCATGGAGGTCCCTTCCAACTCTACCATTCTATGCATCTATGATTCTACCTTCCAATACTGTAGAAGTCACCAGTGGTCAAAGTTTCATTGGCATTCCGGCACAACCTCTAACAAGTATATTGAAATGCATTGAGGTATATCTGTCTGGAAAATACAAGGTGAACCATTCACAACTAGCGGAATTTAACAAGGGTTATTATGGGTTATTTATTACTTAGAAGAGGCTTGCTGAAAAGGACTTCAGTTACTAGAAAATAAATTTACCATCCCCGTATCAATGTCACTTTCATACCTCCTTGAAATGCTTTACTCCGCAACATTTAAACAAATAAGTACAATTCCTCTTGAACATCCTCTAGCGCCGTATGGCACATAATCCCATACATAATGGAGGTGTTACTTTCATAGCACAATGACTGTTGTATTTTCAGAAATGTGGTAATCACTTACCTCAGTCCTGCAGTCAGTCAATCCTTTATACATTTCTTGGTTTTGATAGAACCCCCATTCTATAAGCCAATTTGTGTTTAATGTCTGGTGATCCTACAAGTGACAGGTAATAGAATATCATTCTCCTTTCCCACACATATCATTTTCCGCACACAGTTGCATTATCTCATTGTTTCCGTATTTAAATTCCAGCATTTGGAAACATCGTTTCAATGTAATTCGGAGTAGTTGAACTTTTAATTGTTGTGGGAAATAAGTTAGCTTCCTCTTTTATCCTGAGGAGAGAGGATACAGTTTTTTCTAAAGTCTCCACTACCTAATCGCCATTGAACACCCTTTTAAGCGCAGCTTGTGTATGAACTCAATGCTACGAGACAAATAAATTCTTTGGGAAATGCACATTTTTTATTTGGAAGTAACACCATCTCTTTGTTAGATTTGTGGCAATCCTATCTTCACTCTACTGTTTTTAAGTCGAAAATGAAAAATTGTATAGAAGATGTTTGTGCATCATATTGTGCTGAATGGTATGTAGGTCAGCAGGCTGCACCGTAGCAGATAAGGCGCCGCGAACAAGTGTTCTATGTACTTACAAGCAAATATCTGTCATAATAGAAGTAGACAGATCTACAAGAGCGTTTTGGCTTAGGAAATGTTTCTTGTCATTAGCATTTAAAAAAAGCTCTGAGATTCAGGCCTATCAGCACCGATTCACAGCAAAAGCCTGGCTTGAACAGGTTGTTATCTGTTCAGTACAGAGGTGCAGCTGGTTAGCTAATGGATTTGCAGATTTTTTTTGCATTTTTGTATTTTTTTTTTCGGTAGGGATGAGTAAAAAGGCAAAAGAATCAGGTACTTACATGCCATTCAGAATGTAACAATTTTGTTTGTGTTATAAACCAAAACCATTTTATTTGCAAACTGAGTTTTCAGGAACTGAATAAAAAATGACAGATTATATATATAAAAAATGAAATTATAGAGAGAAAAATAGCCGAACAAAAACAAACAAATATAATTCTTTATTCTCAATATTCCCTACAGATTTTATTATGCATGCATTCATTCTGAAATAGGAACTTATTTCTATGCCTGCAAAAGCTATTATTTATTGATAACGATTATTAATATTTTATTATTATTATTTGTTATGCCCCTTCAGCCAAAGTACTTTTCGGGCATAATGTGTACATGCTAATACAAAACTATTTTACATTTAAGGAAAAAAAAACATATTAAATTTAAATAAATCAGCTTGGTTTAAGGAGTTTTGTAAATTACTGAAAGGCTCTTAAAGGTGCAACTCGCTAAAAATTATTCTGAATTTAATGAGAATACATAACTAACTTTTCCCAGATCAAGAGTGAAATGATGTAAAAGGAGTCGTCTGCTTGTCATAGAGACAGGCCGTGGAGCTACTTTGGAGCCCTGGAGGCAAAGGAAGCCATTAAACGTATGCTTTTTGTGAATAAGTTGCTCACTTTTTATTAGAAGGATCTTTTGATGACAAACTGATAACAGGGTGTTCTGCTGCTGGGACCCTCAGCACTGAGATATAACAGGCAGGTGAAGCTGTCAGCAAGTATTCAGTATTCTGGCTGTGCTACAACGATGGCGATGAAACATTGCACAATTCCAATTGAAGTCAATGGTCTGTCCATGTAATGCATGGATATGCCTGATTCTCTGCAATAAAAAAAGGGAAAGGGATTTGTTATTTGTATGGTGCCAACTTACTCCCCAGCGCTTTTCAGGTAATTTGTTTATTACCAGCCAGCAAGCTGGGTATTCATTTTACCGACCTCGGAAGGATGGAAGGCTGAGTCAACCTTGAGTTGGCTACCTGAACCATGCAGGGATTGAACTCACAACCTTCAGGTCATGAGTGAGAGCTTAGGACTGGATCCTCCTTGTAGTCACTTTTAATTTGACTATATTAATTGTCCTGGACAAGGACTACCCTTTATTAAAGGGAGTGTCCACAGTTAAAAAAATGACTGCTTTCTTCCAAACACATCTCCAACCTTGTCCGAGAATTGTTTGTGGCATTGGAGCTCAGTTACCAATGGAGCTGAGCTGCAATACCAGACACAACCCAATGGACAAGGGTGGTGCTGTGTTTGAAATAAAGCAGCCATGCTTTTCCAAACCTGGACAACCCCTTTAACTCGGAATTCCCTTAGAGGGTATTTGAAAATGTTTTTTTTTCTAAACTAGACCCTCTTAACAGACAAGGTTTTAAAAGTGACACTTGGGGAAGGGGAGTGTTATCACTGAAAACCCCTTCCTGCCCTTATCTCAAGGTCTACAGTATAACCTTGCGAGGAGCATGGCATAAAAGGAGATTAGTGCCAGTATAGTGTTATTATGGTGTCCTTCTTTCACTGTGTATACTCTGTGTAACCTTTTCTAAAAAAAACAAACTTTTTCCAGCCTTGCACTGAAGTTTTTGAGGATTGCTCTAGTCTCCTTATTGTTGTCTTTGCTAATCTCAGCAGATGTTACCTCCTGACTTATTTGCTTTAGTAAATTCTTGCATTCCCCATGAAGCAATAGTTCTGGGGCATCTATTCTTAGAGCTTGTTGTTAGCCATGTCTTGGAAATGGATGAATGTATTTACAACTTGCTGTTAACATTCCCCTCGTTTGCTTTTTCTACTTTTCAATTCTTTCAATTTCAATTTTTATTAAAAATTTGAAGCTAATAAAGGAGATACGCAAATACAAACGCACAAATGCACATAGAAAGACATAACGAGTAGAGATGAGCGAGCATACTCGCTAAGGCAAACTACTCGAGCGAGTATTGCCTTTTTCGAGTACCTGCCCGCTCGTCTCAAAAGATTCGGGTGCCCGGCGGAGAAGAGTGGTGAGTTGCGGGAGTGAGCAGGGGGGAGCGGGGGGAGAGAGTGAGAGAGAGACCTCCCCCCCCGTTCCCCCCCGCTCTCCCCCGCCGCTCCCCGCCGGCACCGGAATCATTAGAGACAAGCGGGCAGGTACTCGCATAAGGCACTACTCGCTCGAGTAGTTTGCCTTAGCGAGTACGCTCGCTCATCTCTAATAACGAGTCAATAATTTATTTCTCTACACTGGCAAAACTGTCCAATCAGAGTGTGTAGAGTCTGCAATACATTTCCCCTTCAGTGGCCAGAATGTAGTGTTAGATGCATGTAATACATGGACGAACTGAGTTGTGCAGAGCAAAGAGATGCTGTGTGTTAGCGCCTCTCTAGTCTAATTAATGAGAAGAAAGGCTTGTTTGAAAAAAATTACCTTTATACCTTCCATTAGCCCTAATAGGGCATAAGGCCAATAGTTATAATTATTTGTCTCTGTTTAGTACGTTTTTTGTTACTTTTATATATCTTAGAGCCTAGTTCACCCCTTTTAGAGATATAGGACACTGAAAGTTCATTTATTTCACAATATCCAAAGGTTAGATAATAAAACTTCTTAAAGTGACCCTCTGGTCCTGGACAAACAGGATGGCTGAACCAGCTCTCTGACTACATACTACACATTGTGCAATAGTATGCATTGGTAGTCTAAGACACTACATGTCTCATGTGGACAGCACTAGCTAATCAAAACAGATGTAGTGTCTTATACTAATGATGAATACTAATACACAATGGGCATCAGGTAGTCAGAGAAGCTGGTGCGGCCATCTTTGTTTGCCCAGGATCTGAGGATTGTTTTAATGATCTATTGGGGCATGTCTTTTGGGAGCCCTTTACCACAAGTCTCATCCCTGTAGTCAAGAATCCTATACTATAGCAGAATAAGAGTCAAATGTACAAAAATGTTATTCGCCACACAACAAAATACAAAAAGGAAATACGGGACAATACCAGCTTAAGAATACAATATCTTTATCATGCACCAATAAAAAAAACTTTGAAACACTAGTGCTGGCAAGTGCTTACTGTCTCTTACCCAACACCATCTACCGGCTGCATCTCAGACCGGGAGGGGTCGGGGCTAAAACTTTAAAAATGATAAAGCTATAGTGGAAAAACAGCCCAGAGACCTTACCCTCACAGCAAAATTAAACTTCCCCAACCCAGAGACTTCTGGAGTGTGTTTTGATGCTCCAAATGGGATGCAATTCAGACAACAGTCACTTTAGATGTGCTCATCATTCATGAAAAAACAAAATTTTAGTTAAAAAAAGTCACCGATAAGTGGTGCTGTAGCAGACCAGGTCTAACGTGACAGACCCCCATCAGTGTCAGATCTAAAGGACAGCATTTGTTGGCATGTTGTTGTAAGAAGGTAGTGTTACCATGCTCCCCCTTCCACAATACAGTGACTGATGGCCACGGTTAACCCACTACCTCTCCTGATCCGAGATGCAGCCGAGAGAGGGTGATTGGTAAAAGACAGTAAGCACTTGCCAGTACTAGTGTTTCCCTTTGCTGGCCTACCTCTATGGCCAGGAAGGGGAAGGGACCAGCAGCACTTCAAAAGCCCTGCTTCCCTTCCAGAATGCAGTTGTAAAGACTGGGGATTCCTAGGCACCATTTTACTAAAGCCTTTATGGGCTGAGAAGGGGTCTCGCCCTCATGATATTTTGGGTGGTGGAGAGACTAGTGCGTCGCTGCCCAAAAGAGCACCCCCTCCATAGGGAAATGATGGGGCTAGGCCCGCCCCAGCCTAGAATCCTCCAGGCTGGATATAAACGAGGAGAGAGAGGCATCACTGCTAGCGAGCAGCAGAGAGGACAGAGGATGCAGCAGAGTTAAGCAGAGAGGCAGAGCTCAAGCATCATGGCGGCAGTATGGTCAGTTTCACCATGCTGGGGAGATACCTAGAGAGTGATCACTGAAAAGGCCCTGAGGACCAGGGGGAGAGATGGAGAAGAGGCTAGACTCCTGGGGTAAAGTGCCCTGCCGCATGTAGGAGGAGAGGGAGTCTTCCCCCCAGCAATTGCTTGACACTGCGGCGGCAGCACCAAAGAGATTGATGCCATAGAGAAAGAACCAGTTCATGCCACTGGAATGTTCTGAAGTGGACACTTTTGCCCGGGACGTATTTGTGAAAATCCCTGGCCAGGGTGGGGGATTATGGACTGTGTTCATGCTAGCATTTAAGGTTTAATATGGTACCAGAGGTTAATCCAAGGTCTTCTGAGGGTTATTTGCTGAGGTGTTATGATCATAATGTGCTTATGACGCAGGATATGTAAAGTGTTTATAACATAAATGTTACAGCTGTGGCAGAGGAGAATGATTTGTGTAGTATATGTCCTCAATGGGGTCGGCGCTGCCGCCGGCCCCATTGAGCGCATATACAGAACACAAGGAATCGCAGATCACAGATAGGTGCGATCTGCGATTTCTGTTCTATAATTTATCGGACAAGCGCATAAAAAGCGCCCATGTGTCCGATACCATTGCAAAGTAATGGTTCTATAAAATCGCCGGTCGCATGTGCATGCGCAAATCGTGCGAAAAATCCGTGACCGAGGCCTTAGAGAAAATTGGTCAGGGACCAACGCTCAATAGTGATCAGCTGTCAGTATCCCCATATGGGGAACAGGTTTGGTCACTGGGGTGTTAGGTAATTAAAGAGTAAATAGCCTGTCTTGTGACAGTGGATATCGCTCTCAGACCAAAAATCTCTGTATATCTGACAAAGAGATTGTTCCCCACCACTTCATAGGAAAATAGGTAAGGGACCAACACTCAACAGTGATCAGCTGTCAGTATCCCCATATTGGGAACTGGTTTGGTCACTGGGGTGTTAGTGAATTAAAAAGTATATAGCTTGTCTGGCGACAATGGATATTGCTGTCAGACCAGAAATCTCTGTATATCTGAAAAAGAGATTGTTCCCCACCCCTTCATATAAGACCTATCTAAAGAAAGCAAAAAAGAAGCAGTGCCTCTGGCCTGGATGGTAGGTCAGGGCTCAAAAATATCCCAAATATCTCCTGTTCTTGGGATCGGTGGGGGTCCCAGCAGTCAAATCCAAACAGATCTATCAGATTTCACCCATCCAGCAGATAGGTGAAAACTTTGAAGAAGTTTTACTCTTTAGAATTCCCTTTTATGGTTGCCTTATGTGCAATCACAGTGTCACATGATCTGTTACATGATGTCATTACAACTATACCTGTTTTGAAAGGCCCCTGAGTCTGCAACAACACTAAGCAAACAACATGAACACCAAGGAGTTCTCCAAACAAGTCAGAGACAAAGTTCTGAAGAAGTACAGATCAGGGTTGGGTTATAAAAAAAATAGCCCAAATTTTGAACATCCCACAAAACACCGTTAACTCCATTATAAGACAATGGAAAGAATATGGCACAACTAGAAACCTGACAAGGGCTCCCTGACCTACCATCCAGGCTAGAGGCGCTGCTGCTTTTTTGTTTTCTTTAGATAGGTCTTATATGAAGGGGTGGGGAACAATCTCTTTTTCAGATATACAGAGATTTTTGGTCTGACAGCGATATCCACTTGAAGCAGCACCCAAAAACCTATGAGTTGGGGAAGTTTAATTTCACAAACCCTGTATGTCCTGTCAGTAATTATCTGAGCCCCAAGTAGATAAAAAATCATATACATAAAATACACGTGCATAGTAAACATACCTACCAACATGAAGTACCAATTAATATCATTTTTATACATAAAGTGGATGGATGAAAGCTGCTAGCTTGGTAGGGGTCCACGCACTGGGACTCCCACCAATCCTAGGAGCAGGGGACCTATGTCTCAATGCAGGGTTGCTTCTCTCTATTCCTGTAAAGTTGCAGCTTCATTAATTTCAATGGGGAGATAGATAGCGAAGCATTATGCTCGACTGTTTTTGTCAGCCCCATTGAAATGGATGATTCAGTAGTGCTTCTGCTGCCGGCAACTCCATTCATTTTAATGGGGCAGGCAGAGATTGCCGAGTCCTATTGAAATGAATGGAGCTGTGGTTGCACATGTGTGATCAGTGGCCCATTCGATGCAATGTTATAGATATAGGGAGAAGGAACCCTGCATTGAGAAATAGAGGAATGTAGGTCTCCTGTTCTTGGGATCGGCGGGAGTCCCAGAAGTCAGATCCCCACAGATCTATTGGATTTCACCCATCCAGCAGATGGGTGAAAACTTTGAAGAAGTTTTTGCTACGTGTGCTGCTGAGACATGTTGTACTATTGTGATTCCAGCAGCACAGCACTCTCAGGGTTAATGATTGAGCTGGCTGGGTGTGGTACTTCCTGCTAGCCAATCCCCTGGATCTGTGCTCACATATAAACCCAGCTCCTGGTCAGTCTGTATGGCTCCTCAGGTGAGTAGTCATGAATGCTTGTCTGGTGAGGTTTGCAGTGTGACTTGGTTCATGTCCGTTTGCACGTTTAAATTCTGTCAGTTTTATGTTAGTTTGCTGTATGTCCTGCAATCTGTGTTGTGTCCTGTTGCAGCGTGTGGTGAACTGTGTCCGGTTCTGCTGGACTCCTGGTTAGTGTAGGGACTAGCAGTATAACCAGGAGCTGTGAAGTGGCCTGCTAGCTTTCAACATCTCGTACAACATGTCAACTAATACCTGGTATTTATCTTCAGCTTCCTATCTGTTACTAGTGGTTGCATGTTGTATGCAGTGTATTCTGGGTCTGTCATGTGGCATGTGAATGCATCCTGTTCTGGTGTGTGGCTCCTGGGAACAGCTAGGGCCCAGATCCGAAGAGCGCTGGGCTGCCCATTTTTTTTACTTTATTTATTGTTCTGCCCACGTATCGTAATTTACAAGAACAAGAACAATAAATAAGTTAAAAAATAGGATCGGGAACCATCGTCAAAATATTCTAAAAAACTTCAGGAATCATAGTCTATCGAGACACTTTTTTGACGTCCATAACGGAGATACATTAAAAATGGCAGTGACACCCCTAGAAAGTATAGATTCCAGATCAAGAGCATCTCTGAGAAAAAATGAGATGTTCTGGATCTATAGGCTGAACACCCTTGCCCCTGCCGGCTTAAATGAAATGCTGGAAAAGATATAAGACAATAATAAAGCATTTATTGATTATTTTTAGAATATTATTGTACGTTAAATTTTTGGATGAATTGTCGGAACATATGTAGTTTTGATGTAATTTTAGGAGATTTTATTAGATATTTATATATTAGAATCATATTTATTATTATATTTTTTATAGATATAATGTGTTCTCTAAATAATTGTTGCATTTACTTGATATGTAAATTATTTAATGATGTAAGTATATAAACTACTATATCGGTCAAATCCCTATAGTAGATAGATCATGAATAGTAAGCATTGTCGTACTCCTGACAAGTGATGATAAAGTTCATTGAAAAAGAAAAAAATTTGACACGCATGTAGCGAGTCAAGGGGAGACATGATGACGTCAACCTTACCTCCTCAGGTAGCGAAGTCTCCGCCCAACAGTTCTCAGAGAACGGAGTGCACCGATAATGCACATGGACAAGTGAGTCATTCATTTTAAAACTTTGTATAAATTGTCTGTTTTTTATGTACTATTTGAGCTTGAAAAAGGCGACGGACGTTCGCAGAAACGCGTAGCTCAGTATATCGTGTGTTAATAAATTGATTATGATATAATCAATTTGAACTTTGTGTCTGCTTCCCCGCGAGCGCAAGCAACTGTTTTTCTTTTCCTATGCCAATCTTGTACAACATGTCAACTAATACCTGGTATTTATCTTCAGCTTCCTATCTGTTACTAGTGGTTGCATGTTGTATGCAGTGTATTCTGGGTCTGTCATGTGGCATGTAAATGCATCCTGTTCTGGTGTGTGGCTCCTAGGAACAGCTAGGGCCCAGATCCGAAGAACGCTGGGCTGCCCTTATTGGGGCAATGTCCCCGCTTAGGTAGGGCCATGTCTACCTCCCGTTAGCACAGGGTCAGTTGCCTGAAACCGGTGTGAGTCCCGTGTGACCCTGGTGATACCCGTGTGCGTCCCCTTTGGTCACGATCGTGTGGGCCCCGTGCTTTGCCTGCCCACACAATCGTAACAGTTTTATTCTTCAGAATTCCCTTTTATGGTTGCCTTATGTGCAATCAAAGCATCACATGATCAGTCACATAATGTCAGAACAACGACACCTATTTTGAAAGCACCCTGAGTCTACAACAACACTAAGCAAGCAACATGAAGACCAAGGAGCTCTCCAAACAAGTCAGAGACAAAATTCTGAAGAAAATCAGATCAGGGTTGGGTTATAAAAAAAAAATAATATCCCTAACTTTGAACATCCCACAAAACACCATTAACTCCATTATAGGACAATGGAAAGAATATGGCATAGCTACAAACCTGACAAGAGAAGACTGACCACCAAAACTTATATACCGGGCAAGGAGGGCATTATTCGGAGATTCAACACAGACACTAAGGGCTCATGTCCACGGGCAAAAGAAGAATTAAAATCCGCAGCAGATTTTAACTCTTCTCCTGCCCGCGGATCCGCACCCCATAGGGATGCATTGACCACCCGCAGGGTAGATAAATACCCGCGGATCGTCAATAAAAGTGATTTTAAAAAAAATGGAGCATAAAAAAATCTGGACCATGCTCCATTTTCGTGCGGGAGACCTAAAATAGGAATTTAAAAGAATTTACTCATCCAGAGCGGGCGGGGAAGGTCTTCTCTTCCTCACGGCCGGATCTTTCTTGCTTCGGCTCGGCGGATGTGCCCGGCGCATGCGCGCGGCACGTCGGCGACGTGCCGGCGACGTGCCACCGGCGTGACGAGTTCATCCGCCGGCCGAAAAAAAAGATCCGGCCGTGAGGAAGAGAAGACTTTCCCCGCCCGCTCCGGATGAGTAAATTCTTTTAAATTCCTATTTTCAGCGCTCATGTCTGCGGGGCAGGAGGGACCCGCTGCAGATTCTCCATGGAGAATCCGTAGCGGGCCTGATTTTCCCCGTGGACATGAGGCCTAAGGGGTCCTTCCCACGGACGGATTTCCGCCGCGTGATTCACGGCGGAAATCCGCTGCGTTGACCGCAGCTATTAGGTTCTATTGAACCTAATAGCTCAGGGCTCACGGTGCGGAATTCCGCATTGTGAAATCACCCGTCCTCACCCGTGGCATGCTCTATTTGCAGTCAATGGAAGCCGTCCGTTCACGCTATCTTCCGCTGTAGCACAGCGGAAGATAGCGTGAAATCACCTCTCCGCCTACCGCTGCCGCGTCATATGACGCGACCGGCGCGTCATATGACACGGCCGGCTGCGTCATGTGACACGGTGGGCGTGTCATGTGATGTGACCGGCATGTCACATGACGCTGCGGCGCGTCACGCCGAAGCATCATGCGGGAGTGAGGACGCCGGATCCACAGGTAAGTTTGGGGGTCTCTGGGGGGCGCTGTGATGGGCTCCGCCGCGGAATTCCGTGGCGGAGCCCGTCACGGCCGTGTGCAGCCGGCCTTACGATTACTCTGAAGAAACCCCAAAGATCCACAGTGGAGATGCAAGTACCTGCTACTTCCCAGTGAAAATGATGTAAGCAGAGTGCATTTACTTTTTCACATTCTGGCCTCTGATATTTAAGCATCCTCATAGAAGGATGCATATGAAGGTTGGATTTAGTGTGCAATGTTTTTTCTCTACACCCTAGCAAAGAAGAAGGGGGTCTTAAGAAGCCCTGATGTAGGGACTCCAAAGCAGTACATACTATATGACAAAGAAAAAGGAAAGTTCCCCTATAAAGTCTGGCCTTATACTGTAGATAATTGGTAGATTGTTAAATATGTTTTATGTAGAGTTTTCATGCTAATGTATGCAGGCTCTTGTCTTGCATCGTAAGTGTGCATCTATTGTTAAGAAAACCAGAGCTATTTAAAGTAATTCAATGGACTTGAAGTGTCAAATCTTTTCAATTATAATACAGTTTCGGTCTAATTAGGCTTATGTCACTTAAATAATAATGACTTATTAGTATAAAAGGAGCTGGAATATTGATTAATTATAACACACAGATGCCTATTAAAAATGACACTACCTTTAGAGTTTCCTAATTTGAAAGACAAATTTGATAAAATATGCTGAAAGGGGGCAGTCGCGTAGGTAATTGAAAATATCAAGTATTGGGTGATAAACTGGATAGAATCTAAATGTGTGAAGAAATATCACAGCTCAATTTACAGAATTGACATGCAAAAGCTAGTTACATAAAGTATGCAAACACCCACGTTTTTCTAGTTTTTGTTGGTTATGTATGCATATATGTGTGTACAGACATGCCTTCTCCTAATTATTGAATTCAGGTGTTTCAGCAACACTAGAGATGAGCGAACGTACTCGTCCGAGCTTGATACTCGTTCGAGTATTAGCGTGTTCGAGATGCTCGTTACTCGTGACGAGTACCACGCGGTGTTCGAGTTACTTTCACTTTCATCTCTGAGACGTTAGCGCGCTTTTCTGGCCAATAGAAAGACAGGGAAGGCATTACAACTTCCCCCTGCGACGTTCAAGCCCTATACCACCCCCCTGCAGTGAGTGGCTGGCGAGATCAGGTGTCACCAGAGTATATAAATCGGCCCCTCCCGCGGCACGCCACAGATGCATTCTGACAGAGATCAGGGACAGTGCTGCTGGTGCCGGAGCTGCTATAGGGAGAGCGTTAGGAGTTATTTTAGGCTTCAAGAACCCCAACGGTCCTTCTTAGGGCCACATCTAACCGTGTGCAGTAGTGTGGAGGCTGCTTTTTGCAGTGTTGCACATTTTTTTTTTTTTTTGTATATCGGCCGTGCAGAGCATTGTGTAATTTTACATTGTCCAGGGCCAGTAGTGGTGGTAAGGCAGGGACAGAAGACATATTTAGTGTATATGGGCAGTGGGCCTTTCCAAAAACATTTGGGAAAAAAAATCTATTTGGGCAGCCTGTGACCGTCCTCAGTGTACTGGGTCTCTGCTGGGGGTAGTTGTCCTAATTCATACGCAACCAGCTAAGTGTTACAGCAGGCTTGCGCAAAATTCTTTCCTGCCTCTGTGTTGCCTCTTACATCACCGCTGTATTCCTGTCCACAAGTGTACTGGGTCTCTGCTGGGGGTAGTTGTCCTAATTCATACGCAGCCAGCTAAGTGTTACAGCAGGCTTGCGCAAAATTCTTTCCTACCTCTGTGTTGCCTCTTACATCACCGCTGTATTCCTGTCCACAAGTGTACTGGGTCTCTGCTGGGGGTAGTTGTCCTAATTCATACGCAGCCAGCTAAGTGTTACAGCAGACTTGCGCAAAATTCTTTCCTGCCTCTGCTGTGCGTTCCGTAAGCGAAGTCAGCCTCCAACCACAGGCCAATAAGCGGCACATTTAATTACAGCGTTCTGTTTCTGCACTACTGGTAATACAGCATGCTGAGGGGTAGGGGTAGGCCTAGAGGACGTGGACGCGGGCGAGGACGCGGAGGCCCAAGTCAGGGTGTGGGCACAGGCCGAGCCAGTGCGGTGGCCAGGGGTAGAGGCAGGGCCAGACCGAATAATCCACCAACTGTTTCCCAAAGCGCCCCCTCGCGCCATGCCACCCTGCAGAGGCCAAGGTGCTCTAAGATGTGGCAGTTTTTCACAGAGACGCCTGATGACCGACGAACAGTGGTGTGCAACCTTTGTCGCGCCAAGATCAGCCGGGGAGCCACCACCACCAGCATGCGCAGGCATATGATGGCCAAGCACCCCACAAGGTGGGACGAAGGCCGTTCACCGCCTCCGGTTTGCACCACTGCCTCTCCCCCTGTGCCCCAACCTGCCACTGAGATCCAACCCCCCTCTGAGGACACAGGCACGAGTGCCTACCGGCCTGCACCCACACCCTCACCTCAGCTGTCCTCGGCCCCATCCAGCAATGTCTCTCAGCGCAGCATCCAGACGTCGCTAGTGCAACTGTTTGAGCGCAAGCGCAAGTACGCCGCCACGCACCCGCACGCTCAAGCGTTAAACGTGCACATAGCCAAATTGATGAGCCTGGAGATGCTGCCGTATAGGCTTGTGGAAACGGAGGCTTTCAAAAGCATGATGGCGGCGGCGGCCCCACGCTACTCGGTTCCCAGTCGCCACTACTTTTCCTGATGTGCCGTCCCAGCCCTGCACGACCACGTCTCCCGCAACATTGTACGCGCCCTCACCAACGCGGTTACTGCCAAGGTCCACTTAACAACGGACACGTGGACAAGCACAGGTGGGCAGGGCCACTATATCTCCCTGACGGCACATTGGGTGAATTTAGTGGAGGCTGGGACAGAGTCAGAGCCTGGGACCGCTCACGTCCTACCCACCCCCAGAATTGCGGGCCCCAGCTCGGTGCTGGTATCTGCGGCGGTGTATGCTTCCTCCACTAAACCACCCTCCTCCTCCTCCTCCAACGCAACCTCTGTCTCGCAATCAAGATGTGTCAGCAGCAGCACGTCGCCAGCAGTCGGTGTCGCGCGGCGTGGCAGCACAGCGGTGGGCAAGCGTCAGCAGGCCGTGCTGAAACTACTCAGCTTAGGAGAGAAGAGGCACACGGCCCACGAACTGCTGCAGGGTCTGACAGAGCAGACCGACCGCTGGCTTTCGCCGCTGAGCCTTCAACCGGGCATGGTCGTGTGTGACAACGGCCGTAACCTGGTGGCGGCTCTGCAGCTCGGCAGCCTCACGCACGTGCCATGCCTGGCCCATGTCTTTAATTCGGTGGTTCAGCGCTTTCTGAAAAGCTACCCACACTTGTCATACCTGCTCGGAAAGGTGTGCCGGGTCAGTGCACATTTCCGCAAGTCCAAGATGGACGCTGCCACCGTGCGGACCCTGCAACATCGGTTTCATCTGCCAGTGCACCGACTGCTGTGCGACGTGCCCACACGGTGGAACTCTACGCTCCACATGTTGGCCAGACTCTATGAGCAGCGTAGAGCTATAGTGGAATACCAACTCCAACATGGGCGGCGCAGTGGGAGTCAGCCTCCTCAATTCTTTACAGAAGAGTGGGCCTGGTTGGCAGCCATCTGCCAGGTCCTTGGAAACTTTGAGGAGTCTACCCAGATGGTGAGCGGGGATGCTGCAATCATTAGCGTCACCATTCCTCTGCTATGCCTCTTGAGAAGTTCCCTGCAAAGCATAAAGGCAGACGCTTTGCGCTTGGAAACGGAGGCGGGGGAAGACAGTATGTCGCTGGATAGTCAGAGCACCCTCATGTCTATATCTCAGCGCGTTGAGGAGGAGGGGGAGGAGCATGAGGAGGAGGGGGAAGAGACAGCTTGGCCCACTGCTGAGGGTACCCATGCTGCTTGCCTGTCATCCTTTCAGCGTGTATGGCCGGAGGAGGAGGAGGATCCTGAAAGTGATCTTCCTAGTAAGGACAGCCATGTGTTGCGTACAGGTACGCTGGCACACATGGCTGACTTCATGTGAGGATGCCTTTCTCGAGACCCTCGCGTTACATGCATTCTGGCCACTACAGATTACTGGGTGTACACACTGCTCGACCCAATATATAAGGAGAACCTTTCCACTCTCATACCCGAAGAGGAAAGGGGTTCGAGAGTGATGCTATACCACAGGACCCTGGCGGACAAACTGATGGTCACATTCCCATCCGACAGTGCTAGTGGCAGAAGGTGCAGTTCCGAGGGCCAGGTAGTAGGGGAGGCGCAGAGATCAGGCAGCATGTACAGCGCAGGCAGGGGAACATTCTCCAAGGCCTTTGCCAGCTTTATGGCTCCCCAGCAGGACTGTGTCACCGCTCCCCAGTCAAGGCTGAGTTGGCGGGAGCACTGTAAAAGGATGGTGAGGGAGTACGTAGCCTATCGCACGACCGTCCTCGGTGACGCCTCTGCCGCCTACAACTACTGGGTGTCGAAGCTGGACACGTGGCCTGAACTCGCGCTGTATGCCCTGGAGGTGCTTGCTTGTCCTGCGGCTAGCGTCTTGTCAGAGAGGGTGTTTAGTGCGGCTGGGGGAATCATCATGGATAAGCGTACCCGCCTGTCAACCGACAGTGCCGACGGGCTTACACTCATCAAGATGAACAAAGCCTGGATTTCCCCAGACTTCTCTTCTCCACCAGCGGACAGCGGCGATACCTAAGCAATACGTAGGCTGCACCCGCGGATGGAAGCATTGTCCTTTATCACCATCAAAAATGGGGACATTTTTGCTTCATCAATCTGTGTATTCTATTCATCCTCCTCCTCCTGCTCCTCCTCCTTAAACCTCACGTAATCACGCCGAACGGGCAATTTTCTTAGGCCCACAAGGCTCAGTCATATAATTTTTGTAAACAATTTTTATACGTTTCAATGCTCATTAAAGCGTTGAAACTTTCACCTGAACCAATTTTTATTTTAACTGGGCTGCCTCCAGGCCTAGTTACCAATTAAGCCACATTAACCAAAGCGATTAATAGGTTTCACCTGCCCTCTTGGTTGGGCATGGGCAATTTTTCTGAGGTACATTAGTACTGTTGGTACACCAATTTTTTGGGGCCCTCGCCTACAGTGTAATCCAATTAATTTTTTGCCCACCTGCATTAAAGCTGACATTACATCAGCTGTGATGGGCAATGCAATGGGATATATTTATGTACCGCCGGTGGCTTCCTGGCACCCACCCATGCTGTGGGTCCACAGGGAGTTGTAACTGCATGTGTCTACTTCTAAAGAACCCCAGTCTGACTGGGGCATGCAGTGTGGGCCGAAGCCCACCTGCATTAAACATGACATTACCTCAGCTGTGATGGGCAATGCAATGGGATATATTTATGTACCGCCGGTGGGTTACTGGCACCCACCCATGCTGTCGGTCCACACGGAGTTGTAACTCCATGTGTACACTTCTAAAGAACCCCAGTCTGACTGGGGCATGCAGTGTGGGCCGAAGACCACCTGCATTTAATCGGACGTTACCTCAGCTGTGATGGGCACTGCAATGAGATACATTTATGTACAGCCGGTGGGTTCCAGGGAGCCACCCATGCTGTGGGTGCACACGGAATTCCCATTGCGGAGTTGTACCTGCCTGTGACTATTTATAAAAAACCGCGGTCTGACTGTGGCATGCAGACACCTTGACAGAATGAATAGTGTGTGGCACATAGGTTCCCCATTGCTATGCCCACGTGTGCAGCTCCTGATGGCGGTGGCACAGGATTATATTTCTCATTGCCTCTGTACAGCATTGTGGGCTATCGTCCCGCCCCTTTTAAAGAGTGTCGCTGCCTAGCCGTGCCAACCCTCTGCAGTGTGTGCCTGCGGTTCCTCCTCATGGCAGACGCACTTATAAATAGACATGAGGGTGGTGTGGCATGAGTGCAGCTGAAGGCTGCGCAGGGACACTTTGGTGTGCGCTGTGGACACTGCGTCGTGTGTGTGTGTGTGTGTGTGTGTGGGGGGGGGGGGGGGTTGGGCAGCATGTAATCCAGGAGAAGTGGCAGCGGAGTGTCATGCAGGCAGTGATTGTGCTTTGTTGGAGGTAGTGTGGTGCTTAGCTAAGGTATGCATTGCTAATGAGGGCTTTTCAGAAGTAAAAGTTGTTGGGAGGGGGGGGGGGCACTGTTGCCGCTATTGTGGCTTAATAGTGGGACCTGGGAACTTGAGATGCAGCCCAACATGTAGCCCCTCGCCTGCCCTATGCGTTGCTGTGTCGTTCCCATCACTTTCTTGAATTGCCCAGATTTTCACAAATGAAAACCTTAGCGAGCATCCGCGATATACAAAAATGCTCGGGTCGCCCATTGACTTCAATGGGGTTCGTTACTCGATACGAACCCTCGAGCATCGCGATAATTTCGTCCCAAGTAACAAGCACCCGAGCATTTTGGTGCTCGCTCATCTCTAAGCAACACCCATTGCAAACAGGTGCATAAAATCAAACCCACAGCCATGCAGTCTCCAATTGCAAGATTGATAGTTGTATGGGTCATACTGAAGAACATGGTACTGTCATAGCATGCCACCTTATGTCACAAGTCAGTTCATAAAAATGGTTGATGTGCTGGATCTGCCCTGGTCAACTGTAAGCTGCTATTGTGAAGCAACAGCTTAGCCATGAAATAGTAGAACTCAATGTGATTGTTCCCAGCAAGAGAAACCACGTAATCTTGTAGATATGATACCTTGTAATGGGTAACAAAAACACATGATGTAATAGCAAGCTTGCAAACCTCTCGGGCTCTTCGTCAAGCTAAAATGGAATAGATCTGAAGAGGCATGAATACTTATACACACTTATAACATGCATACTTATGACAAGGCACAGACATGGACATGATTGGTTTTCACTTAAAAGGAATACTGCAACAGAAAACAAACTTTTTTGTCTAGGCACTGATAACGGAGTGAAAGTTTTATGATCTCTGAATTACTGTTGGGGGGATCATCAGGCCAGGAATGCTGCAAGAGGTACATAAATATTTTTAACTGGACACTGATAAGGAATTGGAAGTTTATGGTCCCTGAATTACTGTTGATGGGGGTCTTATCCGTGCAATAAATGTCTCACACTTCCCATTCACACATAAATCCTGGGGAATAATTTAACCCAGTATTCAGCGTGTCAAAAGTTGTTATCAATTTATATTCCCAAATTCTTATATGGTTTTGTGACTTGAAGCCATCCTTCAATATCAAAACTCTCATATCCCCTATGTCATGTCCATGGTTAGAAAAGTGCTCAGACACAGGTAATTCTCTCTTTCTCTGATTAATTGTTTGGCGATGAGATCTCATCCTGGCTTTCAGTTTCTGTCCTGTTTCTCCGACTTAAAGACCCCCAACAGGACATTTACTGCACATGATCAGGTACACAACATCAGATGTGGAACATGTGAATGTCCCCAGGATCTTATAATCCTGCTGAAAACAAAAGGATCAAACATGTTGAAATTCAGCTGCCCAATCCTTTTCTTGCATCCTTGGGCATTACCAGACTCAATGAGAGTCGCATTGTATCTGATAAAAATTCAAAGCGGATCCTAATTTTTGTGATTGATTGGGGGGGGGGGGGGGGGGGGCAGCAAGTGGACTCATACAGTGCAGCCCAAACAAGAATTTAGAATAGCATAGAACCCCCTTAAGGCTAACAGCTCACCCTAGCAAGCCCTAGAAGGTTTGTAACAAATGATAGCAAAGTAGCACTTTACTGATTCATCAAATCCACTGTCTTTAGCCACACAAGAGTGATTTCCTATCCCATGCACTGACATATTAACACCTGAGTAATAAGACATATTTTAATGTGGCTGTTTAAGATGCGCCAGCCTTATCAGGGACTAATGAGCAAATATCGGTTGATGTTTATAACAGGAGAGAAAGAGCCATCATCAGTAAGTGTAACTTTCTCCCATAAGTTAAAGGTATTAATAGTGTGTGTTTAAACATCACAGTTTATATAGAGAATTAATGCGCATGTAAAGTGAAGTATACTTATAAATGCACTGCATTACTTATCTTGCACCTATCCTAGTATTATAGCCTGTATAATAGCTCCAATCAGCTTTTGCAATTCTGCTCATTGTAATTGGATATATTCAACAAACCTGTTTTCAAAAACATCCCATAGTACTGTATATTCCAGCGTATAAGACGACCTTTTAACCCTGCTATGCAGTCGGGGGTCGTCTTATACGCCGGGTATACAAAAAAAAAGGTGTAAAAAAAAAAAAAGCAGTATTCACCTCCCACGGCGTTCTGCGGCGCTGCTGCAGGCTGTCGCATAAAAAAGTTTTATGAGGACTTGATTTTTGCATGACAATCTATAGTTTTTATTGGTACCATTTTGGGATACATATGACTTTTTTGGTCAATTTTAGGGTGGCATCACACGAGCGTGCGTGTGCCGTACATAGGTGCACAAAAAAGTGCGCACCCATATACGTGCACAAATACGCATGAATGTAGGTCCGTGCCCATTGCCTTCAATGGGGCTGTGGCTGCTACCGACGGCCCCATTGCAAGCAATGGGCTGGCAGCAAACCCTGCAGTGATTTTCGGGGAAGGACTTTAAATATAAGCCCTTCCCTGAAAATCATCCCTGTTTGTGTAAAAAAAAAATAAAACACCGCTGCCATATAAATATTATAATTTTCCCCACGGGTAGTCCCACGGGTAATATAAATATTCCCCACGGGTAGTCCCTTTGTCACTGAACACTGTGACAGCACTGGTATTCCCCATGGGGAGTGACAAGGGGACTCCCTGCGGGGAGTAAAGAATCCCCTGTCACAGCTGTGGCAGAGGATCTCTTCATCTCCGCAATGAGTAAAGAATCCCCCGCCACAGCTGTCACAGCTATGACAACTGAGGCAGAGGACTTCTTCATCCCTGCGGGAAGTAAAGAATCCCCTGCCACAGCTGTCACAGCTGTGACAGCTGTGGCAGAGGATTACGATGTTCTCCCATTACTTTCAATGGGACAAGCCATGCAGGTATTTTCAGGGGAAGGGCTTTAAATATAAGCTCTTTCCTGAAAATCATCCCTAGAATGTGTTAAAAAAAAAAATTATGTTCACCTCTACTCTGCTGCTGGGGCTCAGACGCATCTAGCCTGTCTTCTCCCTGCACTGCTCTGAAGCTCTTTCAGCAGTTGGGTATTAAAAATCACTGCTATTGAAAGGGCTGTATCTGATTGGCTGAGCACTTAGCCAATCACAGGCAACTCTCAGCCATTCATTGAATGACAGCTGAGTGCTGCCTGTGCTTGGTTACAGCACTCAGCCAATCACAGGCAGTGCTTGGCCATTCATTGAATTCTATGGCCATTCATTGAATTCTAACACACAATAGCATCTCCTGTGACCACTGTTAACTTTGTTAGTGAGAGACAGGAGACCACAGCAATGTTTATAACATATCCTGGACAGTGACAACATGGAGGATGGCATCCCTATTCAGGTGTGAGCAAGAACTCAGTGAATATTCATGAGCCTGGCCTGAATAGGATGCAAACATAACATCAAAACATTTTTTAAACTATTTTTTACATTTTTTGAGACTATTCTATTCTTTTTTTTACATTTTTCATCACTCTGTAGGTGACTTGAACTTACAATTTTAAGGTTGTTCAGCTAATACACTGCAGTACTTCTGTACTGCAATGTATTATAACTAGTCTTGCTTATGACAAGCCATGGCAGACCTGGATGACATTTACTGGTGTGCACTTGTGGGTGGCTGCACCCTCCCTTTATTAACCCCTTAATGCTACAGGACATACAGTAACATCCTGCAGGTTCTGGGTATGTATGAAGGGAGATCGCAGGGCGATCTCACTCCATACTTCGCGGCTGCAGGCTGTTTCTTACAGCTGGCAATCCGCCGGCAACAGCTCTGATAAGCCAATTCTGACAGCAGCATTTAAACCGGGGTCCCGTACAGTTCCCTGCGATGAGATTGCGAGTTGCCGTGCAGGTGTCATGAAGGCATGGGGTCTTCTGAAAAGCCCCAGGGCTGTCATAGCACCATGCCTATTTGATTGTGGTACAATATAATGCTATGGCATTACATCATACTGCAGGAGCGATCAAATCATCGCATGTCCTTGTCCTCCCTGGTGATTTAAAAAAGTAAAAATAAGTTTAAAAAAGTTTTACAAATTATTTTTTTTAAAAAAGGTATTAATAGTTAAAAAGTAAAAACCTTTTGCCATATTTGTTACAAAAAATCTAAATAATCAAACAAAAACACATATATGGTAGCGCTGCATTTTTAAAAGTCTGATCTATCAAAATAATGCATTATTTACTCTACACGGTCAACGTAAAAATGAATGCCAGAACTGCACTTTTTTTTGTTACCTCGTCTCCAAGAAAAAATGTAATAAAAAGTGATCAAATTTATCAAAAAGTCATATGTACTCCAAAATGGTACCAACGGAAACTACAGGATGTCCCGCAAAAAATGATCCCTTGAACAGCTACGTCGACAGACAAATAAAACAGTTATGGCTGTCAGAAGATGGCGGCAGAAAATAATTTTTCAAAAATTTAAAATATCTGCGAAAAAAAATTAAAGTAGTACAGCAAAAAAAAAAAACTATATAAATTTGGTACCGTAGTAATCATACTGACCCATAGAATAAAGTTATCATGTCATTTTTGTTGCAGTTTGTGCGCCGTAGAACCAAGACGCACCGAAAGATAGCGGAATTTTCTTTTTTCCTTTTCACTCCACTTAGAATTTTTATAAAGTCTTTCAGTACATTATAAGGTACATTAAATAGCACCATTGAAACATACAAGTCGTCCCGCAACAATGAAGCTCTCATACAGCGACGTCGATGGGTAAATAAAAGAGTTATGATTTTTTTAAATAGGGGAGGAAAAAACGAAAATGGAGGAAAAAAAAGGGTTAACCTCCTAAATGCTGTGACCAACATTAATCACAACATATAAGGGGCTAACAGTGGGGATATGTGTTTTCACCGATGCATGCTGTTACAGTGGGAGGCTGGCTGTCAGTCTCTGCCGGATCTCTCTGTGTATGGTGAAAACACAAATCCCTCCCCATATTAACCTCTTACAACCCTCAATAAACGTTGATCACGGCATGTAAGGGGTTAACAGTGGAGATCTGTTTTTTCACTGATCCATGCGGTTGCAGCCGAAGACCGTCATAGCCGGCTGCCACTGTGCATACCGCAGGCTTAGCTTTTGAGCTCGTGCCATCTGAATACTGTAAATAGTATTTTGCCTTAACCTCCCATTTGGTATGATGTACATATACACCATGGGGCTTGAAGGGGTTAGAGGAGTTTTCCGGTATGTTGATGTCCCATACACTGACTGTCATCAGTTTAACTATTCTCTGGCCCAAGAAGGCTCACAATCTAATTCCCCTATCTGAGACGCACACAATTTACTAGAAAGACAAGCAAACCTGGAGCAAATCTGACCATTAGGGCTTATTTAAACGACCGTATATCGGCTCGGTTTTCATGGCGTGCCGATATACGGTGTCCTTGTCTGGCGAGGCGGGGGGATGGAAGAGCCAGAAGCAGGAACTGAGCTCCCGCCCCCTCTCCGCCCCTTGACACTATTTGCAATAGGAGGGGGCGAGACAGGGGCGAAGCTAAATCACGGCGCTTAGCTCCACCCCTGTCCCACCCCTCCCATGGCAAATAGTGGCGAGGGGCGGGGAAGGGGCGGGAGCTCAGTTCCTGCTTCTGGCTCTTCCATCCCCCCCCCCCCTGCAGACAAAGACACCATATATCAGCTCGGCATGAAAACCGAGCCGATATACGGTCGTCTAAATAAGCCCTTAGGCACATGCAGACATTGTCATTGGTCAGATTCAATCTTAGGACCCCGATGCTGCAAGGCACTAGTGGTATAAAAACATGTTCTGCTTGGTCGCCACTGCTGGGACCTGCTATATGGAACCATGTAGGCTTTCTAGTTTACTATGGGGTATATTTTAGAAGACTATTTCAGTTTGAAGACACCTTTAAAATTGTAGACGAAGATCACAAAACCTGTCAAGTTGTGCGATTTTTGTAACTTTAAATTTTTTTCACAGTTTTCTTAATAATTTCCCTTTAGGCTTTCTTTTCTGTACATCTGTGTTACTGAGTACTTTTCTCACAAATTTTTTTGTTCACAGTATGTTAATTTATGAATGTTTATCAATTATGAATGAATGTTTAATTCTGGAAAATGGAACTTTCATCAAATTTTACTAGCGTATCGTCTAAACTGAACTCCTGAAATGGCACTCTGCAATGCCTCAAACTTTCTAAGATAAGTCTACATATTCTTAGTTCACGAGTTTCTAAAATATTAAACTCTCTCGTTGGCAACAAGATTCTGCCCCCCCCACAAAGCATTATGTATTTGCTTTCTATTTGGGAAGACAACTGGTCTAAAGATCAAGTAAGTAGTCATCTAATAACATTTATTTTCTTCCATGTTTGCATTGTAGATGGTCCCCGAAGAGAGTTACTGTAGAAGGAAATTATGTGACCAAGAGAGGCGCAAGGCTTTATGTTGCCTAAGGCCCAATGGCCATAGGCGGATTTGATTTGTGGAATCCACGAGAGGCACCCGCACGTGAGATCCACAAATCAAGCCTCCCATAGGGAAGTATTGGGTGACTGCACTTCATGTAACACCTGCGGATTTGTTTTTATTTGATTTGCGGATGCCACGCGCGGATAATCAATCGCAGCATGCTCCATTTTACCGTGGATCATGTGCGGATGTGATTACATTTGCGGATTGACTGCGGATTTGAATGTTAAAATTAATCAGGGAGGTAGGGAAAAGGCTGGGAGGTGGGGTTGCGGATTTTTTCCGTGTGGATGATCTGCAGTGCATCCTCACAGAAAATAAACATAATCCGCTATCTCCCACAAGCATTAAAAAATTAATTTAAGGATGACTCGCAGAGCATCCGCTGCGGAAATCTGAATGAAAAATTCCCTTGTGCCGTGAACATGAGGCCTTAAAAGAGATAATACTTAAAATTTTTAACCGCAGGTTCCTTATTTGTGCCTCAGGAAAAAAAAAAATCCTTTTTGTAAGCTCACGCAAAATAAAATAATTTGGCCCCTTCTAATACATCAAATAAAACAACAAAGTATTCCAAATACAGAATTTGAATTAATACAAGCATCAAAAATATATATTATACACGGCAAAGGGCCGAGGCCGCAATGCTGTGGGGCCTGGGGAGACATTCCTCCTTCCTTCCCCCTCACTGGCTCACCTCCTCTCTCCTCCCCTCTGTCGGTTTGCAATGGGAGGGGGCGGAGCTAAGCTCCCACCGCTCCCCACCCCTTATCCGCAGCCAGCAATGGGGATAGGTGGAGCGGAGCTCCGCACCTGTCACATCCCATTGCAAACAGCGGCAAGGGACAGAGAAGAGAAGAAAAGGGGGAGGGAGTTTAGCAGTCACACTGCTAAACTCTCTACTACCTCCCTTATCCGGCAGCTAGCATAGGCTCCCATAGGAATCTATGCAGCTGCCACTACTGGCGTGAAAGCGCCCAGTCGAGCACTTTCACTACGTGGAAATAACCCCTGTGCACTGATGCATTGTAAGCCACTGGATCAGAGGGGCAGCATATATCGGGCCGGGTGTGAAAACCCTAGTGATATACGCTCCTAAGAAAGGAAAGAGTCTAGATCACGTGAGGTAATTATCCCCCTCTACTCTTCCTTAGTCAGACCTCATCTGGAATACTGTGTCCAGTTCTGGGCAACCCAATTTAAAAAATACATAGACAAACTGAAGCAAGTTCAGAGAAGAGTTATCGGGATGTTTAGCAAAACCATGTCCTATGAGGAACGGTTAAAGGATCTGGGGCTGTTTTGTTTGTAAAAAAGAAGGTTGATTGAATTCAATGAATGGCTGAACGCTGCCTCTGATTGGCTGAGCGCTGTGACCAATCACAGGCAGTGCTTAGCTGTCATTCAATGAATTGCTGAGTGCTGCCTGTGATTGGCAGAGTGCTCAGCCAATCAGACCAGCGCTTTCAGGATTTAAAAAAAACCCCGCCTGCTGTAAGAGCTTCAGAATACTGCTGTGGACCAAGCGAGAAGATGCGCCGGAGCCCCGAGAGCAGCGGACAGGTGATATATGCATTTTTTTTTACACCAGCTAGGGATGATTTTCAGGGGGGGACTTATACTTCAAGCCCTTTCCCAAAAGTCACTGCGGGGGGTTGCCTGCATCCCATTTCTTCCAATGGGGTCGGCGGCTGTAGCGCCAACCCCATTGAAAGCAATGCCCAGGAAGCTTCAGTCACGTGCATTTTTACCATGCGTGGAGTTTTTCTTTGTTTGCACATATAGATGTACCGACTGAGCCCTGATATTGTTGGTTTTAAGTGAGGCCTATGGGAAGACAACATGTTCTTATTTTTGGGAGACTTAGATATGGGTATTTCAGTTATTAATGACTCTTGTACTTTCTCAGGCCTTGTTATTAACTGAAACAAATCCATTCTCAGTTCAGTAAACCAACCTAATCTAATGCTCCATATTGCTCATGCACCTCTAGTTTGTATGTCTTCATTTAAGTACTTAGAGTATGTGTTACAAGGAGTATTTTTGATTATGTTAAACTAAACCTTGATTCAAAAATGTAAAAGCAATTACTTATTTATTTAATAATTCTACCCTCTGGATTGTAAAGCGCTTCATCTATAAGGTAAAGAGCTTCATTAGACACCTTGTGTGGTGTAAGCATTGTCCATATATAAAGATGGAGGTACTTCAATTTAGGAAGGAGGACTAGACCTTCCTAATCCTGGTGTATTTTCCGGGTCATTCAGCTGCAGCATTTTCAGGGATGGGAGCCAGAGGAGACGAATGGCACCAGCTTACTGCTACTAAAAAAACTATTTGAAAGCAACAGTTGAATCCTCACCTTTCTTTAACCCCTTAAAGAGGTTTTTTCCTAAAAAAATATATATTTTATACTCACCTATTCCTCCCCAGGTGGACTTCTTACGGCATCTTCTCCTCGTTAATCTTCTCTAGTCCCCCCTGGTCACCCCACCGCAAGCCGTCCAGATCTTCTTCTCCTTATGAAGCGTGCATTTCTCACATTCCAGCAGGTCAGTAAAGGTCACGTCCCTGTTATGTAGTGTTCGCTGGCTAGGAAAGAATGCTGATCTACTGCAGATGCACAGTCTCTGCAATAGCTCGGCACTCTGTGCTGGGCTGTGAACTAGTGATGTAGTGTACATTGCCGGGCAAGAAGGAGACTGCCTGTGAATGTATGTAACGTCACAGGAAGCAGAGGAATCAGCCAGGTGGAGGTGAGGTGACCCCCCCGGCACTGCAGGAGAAGATGGGCGGGGAGAAGATGAGGTAAGTAGACTGATGGGAGAGGAATAGGTGAGTATAGAATTTTTTAAAAAATGACAGAACCCCTTTAACCCCTTCCCGCTCCAGGGCATAAGTTTACGTCCTGGCAGCGGGGTACTTCCGCAACAGGGCGTAAACTTACGTCCTAGGGATAGCGCGATATCATAAGCAATCTGGCGCTATCCGGCAGTGGGAGCCAGCTGTCAGTGATAGCTGTCCTCCTGCTGCAACCCCCGCTGTAGATCACGGCAGGGGAAGCCCTTATACGGCCGCGTTGAGAGAAAAGTTATGGCTTTTGAAAAATGGAGATGAAAATCCGCCAAAATTGTTGCGTCCTTAAGCCCATTATAGGCCATGTCCTTTAGAGGTTAAGGACCAGAGTGTTTTGGTCCTAAATGACCAGACACTTCTTAGGTACTTTACCCATATGGTGGTTTTGCTGCCCTATATTTTTTTCAGCTACCAAAATTTATTTTTGATGCAGTCTTTTTCTGTGACATATAGATTTATTTTTTATATCTTTTGACTTTTTACTTCCTTTTTTAGTTTTATTGGGGGTAAAAAGCTAAAGAAAAATTTTAATTTATAGTTGCTTATTTTTAAAATTAGTATATTAATGCTAAATTAAAATACAGGAAAGGATTCCTCATTTTGTTTAGGACATGTTGATATATAATTTGTACTATGTAGCTTGTAAAGGAGAAGGCTGAAGTGGTTAATACCCCTTTTTTCTTCTCCTCCAGATCCTCGGCTTTATCAGACAGGGGGAGGAGCAGAAACTTTAATCCCTTGCCAAACTTTTGCTAATTGCCTGGGATTAAAGCCCAGGACCAAGTGGCGTATATTTACTATGCTTGGACCTTAAAGGGTTAGGTGAATCTCACTACTTCTCACACCTATACTTGATACATAGGATGTATAGAACACTAGCATTTTTATATACCATTGGAAGAAGGGATTCTCCATTATGTTTGAGATGCAAAACACTAATTGCGGGGTTGATACACATACTTTGGCATTGTCCAAAACTGACTCGATACTGGCATGAGGTTCTTGATTTAATTAATAATGGATATCAGGTATCTCTGGACGCGGTCCCCTTGGTCTGAGTTCTAGGGTATGTCTGTGACTTGCCGGTAGAGGAGTTGGAGCAGCTATAGCTAAGTTCCTTTACATGGCAAGAAAGCTGATAACGACGCACTGGCTTGACAGAAAGCCTGCAACACTATGGGTAATTCAAAGCAAAAGTTAACTGGCTCTCAACAATGGAAAAGGTGAGGTCTATATTACGTGCCTCCCAGAAGAACATGACCGCCTGGTTCCTGATGAGTTGTAGGTTCAACTGAAATGCATTGAACCATCTTTTTACCTCCTCATTCTTTCTGGTAGGTTACCCCAATGCTTCAAGGCGAACCTTAAACCAGATTCTAAATGCTCTATGGATATATATCAAGCTATTATCTCTGTTCTTATAATTTGTCCAGTTTGGTTAAGGCCGATCCATGAAGCAGGCAAAATCCAGACAGGCATTAGTACCGTATAGGGTCCACCTGTAGTTATAGAATTAAAAATATTGGGTGGGACACTTCTGCTCCATACTGTGGGGTTAATGTAGATTAGTCAAACTGGGAGTGTAAACCCTATAGAGATTGTCAGAGTTGTCTAGGTTATCTGTAAGCATCGTGACTGTCATCTCTCTAAAATATCCAAAGATTTGACACTTCAGATACAGTATCTTCATAAAGGGTTACTCAAGTTACTAAACCCAAAGTGAAAACATATATGAGTACAATTTTGTGATTTTGTTTGTCTTGTGAGTCCGCAGCCCAGAAGTTTTTAATAATAACATGAATAAAGAATTTATTATTTTAGAGTTCTTTCCCTGTGAATGGACCATGGAAAAGGGAAATGACAAAAATCTTGTTTTTATGGGTTACACACTCTGGCAAAAGAGAGATGGCAGCTCTGGGGGCCTTGGCAACCAAGTGACACCCAGAAATGTCATCACAGTGGAGGGCTGTTCAGAGCTGTGCAAAATCAATCAGAGGGCATTTACAGGGTTAACAGCCGTGATCAGCGTTAATGCTGATCACGGCTGTTGCTAGCAGGAGTCAGTTGTGAGAAGCAGCCGTCACCCACATTGTTTGTAGCAGGATCGGCTCTGGATCCCCTCCATACAAATCGCGAACATACGGGATGTAGCTGTACATCCTGTGTCATCAAGGGGTTAATAAATCACACTGTAATCACCATCGTTGGACTGATGCAAACTGAACTACTATGTAAGGCATAGGCCTCATTCACACGAGGATTTTTTATGCGGCTAATTCAACTGTGATGAAAAATTGCGACCATCAAAAGCATTGGATCCCAATGCATTCATTCAGATGGCTGATTATTAGCCACATAAAAACGTCTGGCCGTCAAAGATAGGACATCGTCAGGTGAATACGCGGGCCAATATTTTAACACGAGCAGAAAAGATAGGACTTGCCGTATCTTTTAGCCGCGATTAGCTGGCGGCTCCCATAGGCTTTTATGGGAGCTGCCGGCAAAGGGAGGGGGAGGGAGTTTAGTAGCGGCTAGCGCTACTAAACTATGTTAGCTGGCTCTATTGAGCCGGCTGAAGAAATTCTGGGCTATATATGCCACACCCAGCCATGTGATTGGTCAAGAAAATTAGAATTTTAGTCGAGACTTGGTCACAGCTTTTTCACATTTATGTGTTTTCCGTCTGCAATGTGTCCGGCGTAAAAAGGCATCGCCCGTGTGAATGAGGCCATAGGATGGGTTTGGATGAATAAGTTACCTCTTGATCCACCCAGTAGCAAATGAATTGATTGCAATTAACAATTCTGTATGATTTTTTTGCTGTTGCACTAGCATTAATATTCATTATATATATTTATGCACATATAAGAATTCCTATACATTATACTTTGTTCTTTATTACTATGATGAAATATTTATATGGTATCACTTTAAATGATGTTAATTAAGTAATTGATTGAAATCTTTTTAAATATTTTGTATCATATTAATTTGCAAGTCCACCCACATACATGCAATAACACAGCCGCACTCACTTATCCGGCTCCCGTCAAACAGAGGTTTACAGCCAAAGGGGTGTCACGCCTCTTCTCAGATTGGATCCAGACCTGCTCCAGAATATCCATTAAGTAGTGAAATCAGAGGCAGCATCCACAGCAATAGTGTACTAGTTAAATGGAACTTTATTCCATCATGGTCCGAAATACAGCAAAACAGCATGCGCAAATGAATCAGAGTGATTTCAGAGGAATGCAGCAATATTAAAGCAATGTTCAAGCCATTAGGCGACATCATATCCAAATTAAATATTCTTCTTTTGTCTTTAAAGCCTCTCCCTATCTCATCCCCTACTATTTGGTGGTACATCATCAATTATCCTAAATTTTAATTGACTGTGTGCTCCACTGTCTCAAAATGTTTCGGTATCGGTAGGTCGATCTTCTTCCTACGGACAGTGCTCTTATGGCTGAGATTGCGTGAACAGATCTCCCTACGTACAGGAGACCACAAGGGCACACAATCAAATATATGACAAAAGAGGACCGACACGTGTACCTTCTCTTAATACGGTATCTTTTGCCCGTTCGTGGGTGATGGAATGTATCACCCCTCAGGAGGTTGCCACAGCACGAGTATCCGAGACAGTGATAGTTCCCATATTTAACTTATAAAGAGGTGCATGCAGATGATATAGATGCTGCTCCTTGGCTGTGCATCAATCTGTCTCGGATGCTCGTGCCCCTCCTATAAGCCATCAGAGGGGGCAATACAAACTCCTCAATGATCGGACAATTTTTACTCAAGATGGACCAATGTCTGCCAATGATATCAGAAACTCTCCAACTCGTAGGCCCATATGTCGAGATGAATGGTATTCTTGGGTTCTTCTCAACCTTCGCTTTCGGAATCAATAGCTCTGTGCTGGAAACCATTCAAGCCCTTGTGGCCGCTGTCACCAGTTTTTCAGGGTATCCCCTCTGCAAGAACCTATCACACATTTCAGATAACCTAGTATCCACCATATACTCCGCCGTATTCCTACGGAGCCTTAGGCATTGACTAACCATGAACGAAACAGTGAACCCCGGCTAGACACGATCGGTCTGCCAGGTGGATTATCAAGCCATTTATGGATTTTTGGTAAAACATATAAACAGGGTACCACCAGATGTTCGACACAGAGGAATTCGGCCAACCTGCGGTCAATGATTCCTGCCAATTCCACCTCCTTCACAATCAACTTCAGCTGTATCAGAAATCCAGACCTAGGGTCACTTCGAAGTTGTTCATAAACCTGGATATCGCCCAACTGTCTAAGGGACCTCAGCCTCATACATGTACATGTCCATAATGACCACCACGCCGCCCTTGTTGGCCGCCTTGATAGTTATGGACACTTCCCTCCCCCCGTGCTCTAAGTGCCTCATACTCTCCTTTTCTCAGATTATTAACCTGTTTATGCATGAATGACTTAGCACGCAGACGTCGGAGATCACCCTTATAAAATGTACTGTATGTCTCCACCGTAGGATCATTAACTGGCGAAGATAACCGGCTTTTGTTGCGCAGTCCAACCCCCAACGAGGAGAACCCCTCACAGGGGTTTGCAACTCTAAACGGCAGTTCACCACATGGATACACTACCCGCCGGTGCACTGACGGGTGCTGGTACACCATAAACAGCAGTGGAAACAAAACTCCAGCACTTCCGTAGATTCCAGAATAAGAACAGCGTTTAATTTAAATTTCATGGATAAAAGATGTCTTTGGAAATTGCAGAATTTTACTCCTAAATAATGAAACTTGAACAAACTGCTGATTCAGCATCCTGTAGGATGAACCCGGACACATGCCATATGTTGAGGAGCTGGGAGGACAAGATGCTGGTTTCTCACTGTGGCACTCACTACACTCCCTCCCGGAGGGACGCACGCAGCCAAGGCCAGGGCAGCATGGGCCTCTTCCAGGCACCCCTGGCATAGGAATGACCAATAAATGGTAGAACAGGTAATGAAGTTGTCACCACCGTTCTGGTACTCACCAGCATGAACATCAGTGGGGAAATAATTGATCCACAGACAGTGATAGAGTACCTCAGGACCCCAGGAACAGTCGGGGTCTGGAATAAACTTTACTTTGGCAAAACTTCAACAGTGCAAGGCACACTTTAAAGAAATGACAGTGTAGGAAATTACTAGACTTGAGACTTAGGAGTACCTCTACACGGTGATTCAGACTTCAGAACACTTCATTGTGAAAGACCGAATGGGTGTACCTCTACGCTGTGATCCACTGGCTCCAGACGGCTGCTTAGGAAATTATAATGAGGACAGTACCTCTGCACTGAGCCTTGATAAGCACTCACTCATGGTTGCCCTCGCTCTGCTTAGGTAGGGCTCACTCCTTCCTCCTCACATGCACATACGAGCTGGGAAAACCTCTCTTATTCCTCCATGATTCACTACATGAGGGCTAAAGGTACCCCCATGTAGCTGGACCTCCTGACTCTGATTCCTGAAGATGTGAACCTGGACCCTTTCCCGCTCTCAGGCACTCACTTTTATAACCTCTCTCATACCACCTGACAGGGCATAAATTGTTACATTTACCAGACAGTCAGCGCACACTTTGCAGACATTAACCTCTCATTTGCTGCAGCTGTGCAATACACATAACCGAATGACAAGACAGTTTTGCACAGAGCATCTACATAGGACATACATGTATGACATTATAGAGGGGACCAGGAAAGCATGTACTGGGCCACTACAGAGAAGCAATGCTAACAATGTCCACAGTTCTTGTAGTTGACTGTCTTCAACTCCACCTGTGCTCATGAATAATTATTCCATACTGCAATGTGAATCATTTTCTGTTCCAACTATTTCAGGAAGACATGTAGATCTGACTTCAAGACGACTTCATTTCATGAACATGATCAGTTGACATGGATGGACGCCCACTTTGTTAATCTGTTATACTTTCTTGGCTATCACTAAATTCCATTTACAAATATATTTTGCCTGTAATTAAAATTACATCCAGCTGTAAGACTCGAATAAATTTGATTTTGCAAATGTGATTTTTTGTTCACAAAAGTGAAGCACAAATCTGGTTTGTTCCTTTGTCTCCTCCTGCCCTGGTCAATATTGCTAATACAACAAAAAACAGATTATGGGCTTCAACAGATGAGTGCCTATGCAAATAAGCTCGCCGCTACGGAGTCAAATTTTTTTTATTTCGCACTATTCAGTGTGGTAAAAAAATAAAGCAGAAAGATAGATCTTCCTTATCTTTTCTTACACATAAAAAAATTACATGCGAGAAAGATAGGGCAAGGCCTTTCTTTTCTTGTGCGTCGTATCATTGCACGAGAATCACTTTCGTCAAAACAAAACCATTGAAATCAACGGTTTTGTTACGTTTTGCAGGCATCATTTTCACGCTTGCAAAACATGACGAAATCATGGTCAAGCCCTCAGTCAGAACTTCCTACAAATAAATTAAATGTGCAAATGCACGTAAGCATCACTGCAACAATTACAGTGGCAAAAACGTGCTCCAGCAACATGTGGACCCATCCGCCATGTCCAGGAGACCTGACAGACTCACCTCTATTTAGATCTAAGTCTTAAGGGGTTATCCAAAGAGTGACTGCTGGGACACAAGGGTCGGAGAGTAGGAGCCGTTGCTTCAACCCTTGTGTAGTGGCCGGCAGTTGTAATTACAACCACATCTCCCATTGATTTCAATGAGAGCTGCGCTTGCAATTATGAGCGCTGGTCACTACACAGGGGTTGGAGAAGGGCTTCCTCTTCAACCCCGGTGTATCCTGGCGACTGCTGCCTTGATAACCCCTTTAAGCTAGGGGCCTCTAGGGACCAACTATAAAACTATGTATTTATTGTATTTGTTACTCTCTTTTCTAGATGGCTGTTGCTGTTGTTGGAGACTCCGCCCCTTTGAAGCTACTTGAGGTCTAAGCTTCTTATAATTTCTTATTGTATAGTATTTAATAATTAAGAGTATGTTTAAGTCATTCTTGTAGAGATTGATGTGTATATTATAAGGAGCTTTAGGAGCTACTTCCTCCTCCATTATGGAGGCTACACTGCACAGATGTGGAAATACCTGTTTGTCTTACACTCTCCATGCTATTAGTAACTTTTATATGACATTTGATAGCTCTATCTGCGAAAGCCCTGAATCATGCTTCATTCCTATATGGATGGAAACACATGCTCAAGAGAGTATATTAAAGCTGAACCACTGCACCCGGACGTATGCACTGTAACGGTATGATGGCGCATGTGCAATTCCACCACTGATCTCTTGATATGCGCATTGAGGTTTGCAGGATGCAGAGAGTGGGTGGAGTCTAATATTATTGCAGACTGATTACAATATCGAGTATGTCATATCATTATGGATAATGATCACTTGATTATAAAAGAAAGTGTTTATTATACACTGCTTGATAAAGGATCTATTGTTGGGCCAAAACATTTCTCTGTATATGTCCAACCTGTAATAAAACTTGCACTTTTGGAATGCTAATATCCATTCTACTTTTCTGTGCAAATATAAAACTATTGTTTGCTGTATTACAGCGAGCTGCAGGATGTACAGCTAGACAATTTAAGAGGTGAGTCGGAGAACATTGCAATAATGTTTGGAAGGCCAACACATAGCGTGTCTGCTCCTTTTAGTCACGCACATAATCACAACCCTGCAGGCATGACATTTTTTGTTATTAAGTAAAACACAATATAAAGATTTTGTTAAAAAGATGAACCAAGGGGAGCGTTTTTGTGTTCACAGATTAAACAGTGTTACCAGCAGGTTTGAGTGCTGAATTTGAGCTTAAAGAGACTAAAAGATACTTTTAGCTCAGGGGCTAAAAGTATGGGAGTTGCTGATGTTATGTTCATCCTGGATTGCCCACAAAACCCAGAGGGATTTGGTACCTGGGCAGTCAGGACTGATGTGTAGGCTTGGTATACAGGTGGCTAGATGTAGGAGCAGACAGACATGAGAGGTAGCAAACAAAGCTGGGTACTTTGAACCCCTCAGACAGAACCCACCTCACAGCGGGGCACCGTCGTAAAAGGGACGACCCCACTTCTTTTGCACAAGGAAAATCGGAGACAAAGTTCAGAAAACTAGGGGCATACAGAAACTGAGAGTAAATTTAAAGACAAGGACACAGAAATGCAAGACAAACAGAAACACAGAGGACAAACTAGAACACAGAAGCCAGATCCCAGCACTAAGCAGGCTGACTAGATAAGGAATACACTGAAAATAACCCGCATTCCCACTAGGAAGAGCTGGATTATATAGGGAAGGGGAGAAGGTGATCGATTACCTCAGCTACCAGATGCAGGGATAATTAACCTGAACTAGCCAGGAGAGAAGATATTAACCCTAGCCATCCAGGATAGAACTCACAGTAGGGAAGGTGTGCTTGCAGTTACGTGACAACTGGGTTTCGGAGATGTAAGTGTTATACTTACCTTCCCAGGTGTCAGTGCATTGAGCAGTGCTGCTAAGTAATCCACCCATTATAAAATTAGGATAGGCAGACTAATTTGCAACACCTCTCAATGCATTCACCGGCGGCTTCCAGTGCTGACGCGGGAGAGAAGGGGGTGGAAGGGCTAAGGAGGTAAGTATAAAACTTACATTCCCAGACTCAGCGGGTCACCTACTTTTAGCCCATAGGCTTAGCTTGTAGGACTAAAAGTAGGTGACAAATTCCCTTTAAGTATTTCTTAAAAATAAGGGTGAGCACTCAGCCAATTACAGGCAGCGCTTAGCTATTCATCAATGAATGGCTAAGCGCTGCCTGTAATTGGCTGAGTGTTCAGCCAATCAGCACAGCCCTTTCAGGAGGTGGGGATTTTTAAAGAGCTTGACAGCAGTGCGGGGGAGCCAGCCGGAGGACGTGTGTGAGGGGCTGAGAGGTGAGTATATAATTTTTTTTTTCACCAGCTAGGGATGATTTTCAGGGAAGGGCTTATATTTCGAACCCTTCCCCAAAAATCATGCTGCGGGGGTTGCCTAAAACCCACTGCTTACAATGGGGCCGGCAGCAGCGCCGACCCCATTGAAAGCAATGGGATAGCATCCTGTACTTCTGCCACAGCTGTCACAGCTGTGGCAGAAGTCCGCAATAAACTCCCTATGCTTTCAATGGGGCTGGCGCTGCTGCTGCCGGCCCCATTGAAAGCATTTGCGATATTATAGCACAAGAATAAAAATGCTAGTGGGTGTCCACCCTTAGACTGATGCTATTGTTTACACTTAATGGAAGTGAAGTATTGTGCATGCGTCTTATACAATAGATGCACTATAAGACGTTAATTTACCATAAGAGACAATCATTAGAAGCTGTATCTGGCAGCGTGAACATTAATCTTGAAATGCATTGGGATAGGAAGTCACGTGATCTGCACCAGCTCATTCATAAGGTTCTTTTGTGAATGAATTGTGAGGTACGGGTCTGATTGGCCAAATGTGGTAATTTGACTGGCTTTATTGGGTTTAGTGAGGTTTTTTTTGTAAGTGTGCTTTAAATAAATAGAAGTGGATATGTGATTTCGTTGGATAAGATGAAGGAATAAGTTGTTACACGATATAGTCACTTTTGTGACATTTTGGTGCTTTAAAATATGTAAGTCCCTTGTATGTTTAATGTGTTGTATCATTTATTGTAAAGCTAATAAATAAGATGAACTTTCTATAAATGTAAAGGTATAGTCTGGATTTGCTCATTAAAATAGTCCTTTTATTGAAAGTTATAGGAAGATTATATGGGCGGCTATTTAAATTGCATGAGTATGAACATGCCTGGTACGCTCCGGAAAAAGCAATAAGGACGAAACCCAAAGTCAGGGCTCCCACACACTTGCGATTGCGTTTTTTGTTAACGCGATTGTCAATGGAACTTTCTATTGTAAAAAAACGCAACGTGCGCAACTGCGTTTTTGGTGCATTGCGTTGCGTTTTTAACATTAGAAAGTCCCATTGACAATCGCGGATAAAAAAAACGCAATCGCAAGTGTGTGGGAGCCCTCATCAGGCTATGGAATAGACGTGTGGCTAATGTATGACAAATCTGTTTTGAAAGTAATCTGGTTGTGTTGGACTATGTTCCTTTAGTTCTTTGAAGATCCATTTCAAGCTGCGTGTAGAAGAAAAGAGCTCAGCAGCATCGTAAATAGTTGCATAACAGAAAAATATTTCCCAATTGTGGGGTTGAGATGGAATTTATATCTGCAAGTACATCATCTGGATTTGAATTGAAACCATCAGAGTAGTAGCCTTTCTGACTTTTGGGAGGTAGCCTCTTTGAAACTTAGATAATAGAGAACAGAAATGAACAGAACCCATCCTGAAACAAAGACCTATTAGTCTCCATCTCAGTAATACAAGTAAATGGTTCTGTCTAAGCCCTGTCTAGGGGTTTTGTGTAATCCCTTTTTAAATGTGATTGTTCTCAGTAAGAGAAACCAAGTAATCTTGTAGATATGATACCTTTTAGTGGCTAACAAAAAATACATGATGTTACAGCAAGCTTTCAAACCTCTCAGTGTCCTTCCTCAGGCATAATGGAACAAATCTAAAGACTTATTTAATAAATACACATGATCATGTGGAAGGGCAGGAGCATGGTGAATTTAATTTGTACTAGATAAATACCAGAGACAGTACCAGGGAGGGATGACCATAACAGTAAATAATTAGTCCAGTGACAAGGAATGTGAAAGGAATGTGAAATCTCTTCCTCAGATCTGCAAACAAGGAATATAGAACAATACCTCTGCAGTGCCACCTATTGGATGGCAGTATTCCTTCAAATCAATGTATGAGTTTTTACCAAGCCTGTAAAACAATGATTGGGAAAAGCACCCCTTCTGGGTGCTCTACTTGGGGAGATACAATGCCATCCCCTGACCCACTCACCCCTAGGTGCCTCCACACACACCCTGGGTGCTCTCCTTAAGGACACCCTTCTTGACCTCCTTCAGTCCTTTCATATTCTTCACTGATGCAAGAACCCTGCCCTGAGGTTCATTCCATTCTTGAGCGAATCAAAAATGGCCATAAATTTCATGCAAGAACCCCACTCCTTAAAAAAATCCCTTTTTAAGGCATTCAGTAGGAACCCCTGATGAAAGCCCAGATGGAAGCCAAAAACTTAATGCCCCCTTAAGGTGTGTTTAGACATAATGATTATCGTTTAAAAAAATTGTAAAAAAGAGCAAAAGTAAACAATAATGGTCTGGCAAGCCAACAGGGAATGAGAATCATTCACTTTTCATTCAGAAGGACTGAATGTCTTATTGACTTCTCGTTGCGTTTAAACATTTCCCGCTCAGTAATTCACATAGGAATGTGAAGCACTGAACAAGAAGTGAACGAATATCAACGATGATCTGCAAGTCTAAACAGTCTGAACGAGTGCGTATAAGTTAGCGGTGATGTCACTCGCTCGTTCAAACAAGTTTCGGCTCTTCTAAAAGGGACATTACACCTAATTCTAGATAACACAGCTCACCTCCTTCACCACCTGCATGATTAACTCAACACGATGCAGACTATGCCTATAACACTTCTCTGATATCAATGCAGCTGTAGTAATGCAAATTTCTGAGCTGATGTTCACAGCTTTGTGCAGCAGCTCCGGCAAAATGTCCGACCGGTAAATATGTAAAAAAAAAAATTTATAATCAGAAAATAAAGAAATGGACAAAAAATAATGTGCTTCAGTATAGAGATTCAATTAGTAGAAAAATATTATATGGGTAGTACATTCACTTTGAATATGGAGACAGTCTGATGGCTGCAGTAGTCATTTTGCAGAACTTCCCAAGGTCATTGCAATGTATATGGCATTGTATTATATTGGCCCGCACATAACTGGCATGTTAATAAGGAAAAATGACCATGAATTGTGCTCAGTCATGAAAATGAATTATTGTGAGAAATGTATACTTTGCTTCCAGCTTTAATTGACAGCAATGGAAAACAGCCAAATACCTTGAGGAGAGATAGTGTTAATACATTACAAATATATTAGCAGTGCCAGATTTATGTCAAAAGAGATACATACTTTACTTAGAAAGTTTGATATTTGTGACTCTGCACATATGAAATATTTATGAGATCACTTTTGCAATACATTTAAATAAGTTTTCAAGAGAAGTCTCTTCAGACAACTCTCGTGTTCAGTATTGAAAACTAATGACTCCTGTATTTTTAGGAGAAATATAGAAAAACAATAAGTTACAGCACAGTAATCTTTAAAGGGAACCTGTCATATTGGACATGCATTTCAATCTTTGGACAAGAGGATATAGAACTCGAAGAGCTGAGCAAATTGAGAGGGTCCTTAGAACTATTTACTTATTCATTTAAATCCCTGATCATTCTGTGCTTGAGTCCAGTGGGCGGCCCTACTCAGTGATTGACAGTTATCTCTGTAGGCACACTCATACAGTAACAGCTGTCAATCACTAATAAGACCGCCCACTGGACTCCTAGACTCAGAGTGAGCAGTCATATAAATTAATAACTCACTAGTTAAACTGAATCTTTTTTGCAGGGTGATATATCAATCTGCTCAGCTCCTCCTGCTCTATAATATGTTATGTGCAGATCGAACTACATGGCAGGTTCCCTTTAATTGTAGCTCTGTTTTGGACAGTCACAACCTTACATTTTGAGAACCATGGTGTGTTTTGTATTATATGCAATTCCCATATATGCTTTAATTAATTGAATTAGTCTTGCTATAAATTGGGGTATGATGGCTGTGATTGGTTCTTCGACCGCTGCTCAGCCAATCAATGCAGTGCTGGATAAATCAATTACAGCCATCACTTCCTGGTGGCGGAATTTATGAATCCCTTTGTTTATGTGCAGTCTATGTGGTTTGGGCTTCATAAGGGTTTCTGGTGGCTTATAAGTTGGTCATAGGCTTCAGGGGTAACTGTGAGGATTTTACCTGCAAAATGTTGTCTGGGAGGTATGTCTCTCTGCTTTGGAGTAGATCGAACAGGACCAGTATCTAAATACTGTATAGTACATTGCACTTTATCCTTGGAATCACAGTGTATTTTATTATACTACATTTTTACCAATGACTCTGCTATAGGTACCTATTTGCTACTGGAGCCATTACCCTGACTGTCCTAACGTCTCTGCTGAGAACAGAGATCAGCATCCCTTTTGCCGGCATTGGCATCTGGACAATAACAGATTATGAAGGATTAGAACAATCCTTACAGCAGTGCCACACCTATCCGTATTGTGTGTGGTATTACAGCTCAGTACCATACATTTTAATGGAGTTGAGATGCAATACCAAACAAAACCCATGAACAGTTTTTCTAAAGCTGAACAACCCTTTCGGCATATCATAGTTGCGTCTCTAAAACAAAGGGGCAAAATAATTCTATAGACTTTTTAATTGCTCCATACATCACTTGCTTCTCTCTCCAAGTAGAGTTGAGCAAAGCCAGTTTTAAACAAAAGGGGCACTGTGGTTCTGCCCCTTTGTTTTAGCCATCCGTTGGGTTCTTAGCATCTGGACCATCGCTGATCAAAACTTCTGTTATGTTGCTATAAAAAATATACTGTCCCCTGCCTAAAGTACTATGAAGTAACTTATGGTATGGTTAGGTGAGGTGACAGGGAGCTGGGTGCGATATTTTTTTTTATACTCGCGGTGACCGCTGCTGAAAATCAAACTCTTTTTAGAGTCTTGCGTGTGCGCTCTCACAAGTCTATGGGACAATGTGTGCACAGGACTCTGAAAAGAGTCGGATTTTTGGAGGTGCATGGACTGCGGCAGCGGTCACCATGGGAACCAGGAAGCGGGGGAATATAGCAAATGCAGTGCATGACTTCCTGTCACATCGTCTGATTATTGTGCTTTAGACAGGTGACAGGTTCCCTTTAAGCTTCTTTCCTGCTTCAAGGCATTGATATGTATACTATTTTTGAATTTTCCCATCATCAATTTGGAGAAAGTATCAAAGTATACCATTAGACAGTATGCATGTGCTGGCAACGTCGCTGCATGGAATATCTGTCCGGAATGTTTTATTAGGTAAGTACTGGGGGGCGGGCAGTATTTGAAAGGCTGGGTTCTGTTCTTTTTATCCAATTTTACAATATATTAGGCTTACATTGTTAAGAGTTAATTCCAATGTTAACATAGTAGTTCCCTTGGGGTTAGAACACTGTTCTAACTGCATGAATTGTTACAGAAGAAAATGTGTTCTAATTTCTGGTCTTAGCTTACTATTTGATATGATAACTTCAATAAGGACATTCCATTCAGTACTAAAAGAGATCTGAATACAATAACTTTTGCATATAAAAGCACAGTTGATACTGTGACTGCTAGAAACAGTCACTGGCTATAGAAGAGTAGGAAGTAGGTAAAATTAGTAGTGGATCAACTCCAAGAAGGAATGGATTAAAAAAATTACTGGTGAGAGGAGTTCCTTACGGGAGTATACCCTCAAAAAAAAGTTTATGAATTGTACCACAGGTGCAGTCAAACCAGTTACCTTCCAACTCATAAAGGTTCCTTTACCCATGGCAATTATCGCTCATAATTCGCTCAAAAGCCATCTTTTGAGTGATAATCGTTGCATGTGCCCATCTTTCACTTTTCTGCCAAACAATGATTTTATGTTCAGCATAAAATCCATCATTCAGCAGAAGAGCTAATAGCAGGGACTTCAGGCTGTGCTCTCCACAGGGAGCGCTGATAACATTGTCTCAGCAGTCAGCCCCACTGCAGAACAAAGGGAATGTATATAGAGAACAGACCACCAGCTGTTCTCTGAATATAGCTCCCGGCGGCTCACACTCATTAATAAGCTACTAATTGGCATTGGTACCAATTAGTAGTTTATGCAAAATGATTGCTCAAAAGCCATCTTTTGAGTGATCATCTCTGTGTGTAAAAGGGCCTTTAGGGTGGATATGTTAATAGCAACACCATCAAAAGTGAGAAAAATTGGGAATAAGGCGCAAACTTAGAAACATACAAATATGCAGAAGTATTAGCTCAACTTCTGTATTTATTAGTGAAACCAGCAGATAAGATGCGTTTCAAGATGAACACACCTCTTCCTCAATAATTGCTGGGGGCATACGTCAGGGATGCAACAGAAGTGTTTGAACATATGTCCAAGGTGGTAGGGAAGTCGAGGCACAAGTCTCGGATGATACAGTATCCTGGGAATTAGAATGACATAGAATGATTAGGATCCCTCGTAGACATATGATCTGAGCTTACATAATACTGTCTCATCGACAACGAAGGGAGTTGGACCACAGATATCTATTTAATAGAAAATTGGCCAAAAGTTGAGTTAGAACAGTATGCAACTAAGGCAGCGATATACCCATATAGTATACAGGGCAACCAGGAACCATGGCTTTTGAGTGGAGAAATATCAAATATACATTATATACAAGACTGTAATTTTCTATGGTCCAGGGATCCTCCCCATCACAGATATAAAGCTACACCAGGGTTGATTGGATATTGACTCATTTTATGCTAACATCTACTGGCAATAAACTGAAGTCTACTGCTATCATGGAAGTCCTTAGTTATTCTTTCTTCCAGAAGGACATTATGTCACAAGGTATGGATGAGCACAAAAGTATTCCTTAGTGTTAGACTATCAAGTTATTACTTTTTAACCCAGCATGCGGACTCTTTGTTACGAATTATTCACCCCAGTTCACCACAATGTATACATATAATTTGTAGCAAGGCAGCTACCAAAGACTCTCGCCCCTGGCCCATTAATTATTCTAGTTAGCAGGCAACTGGTTCTTTCACAGAGCTCTCCCAGTCTGGGGTAGGGCAGGCATTGCCAAGTCTGTGAAAGAGAACACCATGAAGAACACTGTCTGTGTAGAGGTGCTAGGCAGTAGGCCCTGGGCCTGATAATGAGGGATGCCACCGTAAAGCTTAATTAGAGGCCATACAGCTAAGGTTTTGAAACAGCAAGAGAAAATCTCTCCATAGAGCAGGAAATCCTCTCACACTGACCAAAATATGTATAGAAGAGCATTCACCTGGAGGTGTTGTGCTGCTGGCACAGCACTTGAATCAAGCATGATTGCAGCTGCAGCCTTCTCATGGAGGTGTCAGGGCTTGAACCCTGGAGCTTCTGTACTCCAGGCAGCGGCTCTTCCTGCTGAGATATTCAGCTCTCTGGATAGCTCCTCTGCCCCTCCTCCTGTTTTCCTGATTGGCTCCATCCTGTTCCTTGATTGGACACACTATTTAAACTTGGCCTTATACCTCCTTCCTTGCAAGATTATTGTGCCCTCAGCCTTTAGTCAAGCTCTACTACCTGCCTGCTTCTCTAACTACTATTGCTGCTCCTGTGTACCAACCTCTGGCTTCCCCTGACTACGCCACCTGCCAGGATTGGTTACAATAGGAGGCTCCGATCCCAATGGCTACCACTAGCTCTACTATGAAGATCTAAGCCAGGAGTAGAGAGGAGGTCTGCAGGATGCTGCTGCCAAACATGAATAGCCAGGTAATGTCTTGAGGAACCACACTTTATTGCAGGACAACGTGCTTTAGTTCAGTAATAACGCCTTTGTTAAACTAAATACACAATGATATAAGGACAGTGTTAGGTTGTGCGTCTGGGACCTGTGGTTCTACAGGTTTCCATGAGCACAGCTTCACAGGTGAGGGGTAATTGAGCTGGCAGGGTGTGATGTTTCTCCAATTCCCTCTTGTCTGCTGCACTTAAATACTAGCATCTCTTGGTAGAAGATGCTGGCCATTTTACTCATTTTACTCTGTTGATGCACTCTGTGTTAATCCCATTTAGAGCTGGTGTTATGCGTGCTTGTCTGTAGTGCCTCTCTCACCTTCCCTGAGGTTTGTCTGGACACCTGTTGTCTCTCCCCTCCTTGCGGTCTGGGGTGCATACATCGAGTAGTGTGTGGTATGGTTACTGCAAAGGTGCATACACCCGCAGGTTTCTCCCTATTCCTTTACAGGTTTGGCCTCCAGATGTCTGATGTCTTATGAGTGTGTCAGATGGGTAATGCCTGACACTGTTCCCTGTATATCAGCACAGTGGCTGACTCTCTATCCCCTTGGTGTAACGAAGCTTGCACTAGCTATAGTTTGCTATCTCTATGCATGTGAGTTCTGGGTGAGGTTCCTGTTTTATGTGGTATGCATTACTGTTTGTGTAGGTGTGAACAGGGGTTTGTCTGGTATGTCTGTGTTAGTGGCCAGACATGTGGCGTATGTGCAGTCCTGCTCTGTGTGGTGCGCATTACCGGGTGTGTTGGTGTCAACAGCAACGTGTTCTGAATGTCTGTGCAGGTGGCCAGAGAATGAGATGTGAACAGTCGTGTTCTGTGTTCAGTGTGTGTGAACAGTGTCATGTCCTGTGTTTTGTACATATCTCCAGGTTCCTAATCAGGGATAGCCAGGTCCCAGATGAAGACAGTGAGGCTGTCATTATTGGGACACTCACCCCAGTTTTAGGCAGGGGTTTCCAACTTTCTCTGATTAGTAATGGACAGGTGTCCTTCCATCTTTACCTTTAGAGGTGTAATTGTTCTTTGCAACATTAAGAGAGTTGTTGTGGTTTTATTAGGAGACCATCTTGTGTCTGTGCTGAGGTGTAGTGTGCTGCATGGATGTAACAGACAGGACATCTTGAAATGTCAGATATGCCCTTCAGGTGCTGAAATGCACTGTCCTGCAATAAAGTGTACTTCCTCAAGACATTGCCTTGGTCCTCGTGTTTGGCAGGAGCACCCTGCAGATCTCCTCTTTACTACTGGTTTGGAGGTTTTATTTTAGATTTTTTCCACTGTAATGTGATTTGCTTTGCTGTGAAGATATAATGAAGCTCACTGGGGCTAGTTTTGAACCAAATCTACTTTGTTAGAGTAAATATCCTTAGTGTATTGATTCCAATTCCTTGAACCAATTTGCCTCCAAGTTGTCACATTATGGTGGAGGATGCGGGCACATGTAGTGTGCTCATGTAAAATTAAAGTGCCAGAAACCCAATCTGAGAGACTGTGTGATCTCTGCTGAGAAAAGAGAGTGATTGGCTCAATAAAGGAGACTGTGTTTCTACTGCTTGAAAAGTATGATGAAGTTAATGCAGGAGATTTGTAAATAAATGACCCGAGCTGGTCTGTGACAGCAACACAGGTTGAAGTAGCACTAGAGAATACACACAGAGGCAATTAATACAATTTCTAAATAAATGGAGGGGTCCCCACAAGTTCTTGCATATAAGCAATTGCCAGGACTAACCTTCCTTGACAGCATGTGGCTGATGGTACTGTACTGCAGGAAGACCTGTTACTCTTGCGCTAAAGGTGACCAACTGTGACAGCAGGCAGCTGTTGCTAATGCGTAGTAGAAGAAGCTCTGTTGATTGCGTCAGTAAATAGAGAATTGTGCACCTGATTGTCCTTTGGTCAAAAGGCCAAACCAGTTGCAGAGGAGAACCTGCAAGTTGTTGATGGGTGGAATCCTACTGTTTGTTAGTCTGGATTTTGACCAGAAGGTGTCATGGGTTCTTCCATAGATACTGAGAGAGGTGAGACTGTTATTCTTACATTTGAGATTGAATTTTGTACTGTATAAAAGGACTTGTAAAATATGGTGATCTTGGTAAAGAGTTCGTGATTGGCAAAAACATCCCCTATGTTTGCAATTATGGGAGAAGCTTTCATCAGAGCATAATAATCAACTCCCTATAAGGGAACATGCACCTGCAATTACTGTGACTGAGGACAAAAATGTATTTCATGTAATGGCGAATGAGAAAAATGTGTTTCATAAAACTGTACTTGATGAAAATGATGCACAGCATTTGGGTTGACACTTGAAATATCTTTAACCTATGACTGCGACACACCACATGTATTGGATACACATCTGCAACTAGATATTGTGAATGATGGGTATTAATAAATACCGTGCTTGAGGTGACTATGAATGGAACAGTAAGTGGAGTAGAAGGGGTCACTGACATAATGTCACCTAGAAGTTGTGATTGTAATAGTGAGAATGGGTTATCTCTAGAGATGAGCGAGCGTACTCGTTAAGGGAAATTACTCGAGCGAGTATGGGCATTTTCGAGTGCATGCCTGCTTGCCCAAAAAGATTCAGAGGGCGTCGGGGGAGAGCAGGAGGAGGGGGGGGGGGGGGAACGGGGAGGAGGGGGGGGGGAGATCTCTCTCTCCCCCCGCTCCCTCCTGCTCACTCCCGCAACTCACCACTCAGCCCGCCGGCCCCCAAATCTTTTCAGACGAGCAGGCATGTACTCGAAAATGGCAATACTCGCTCGAGTAATTTGCCTTAACGAGTACGCTCGCTCATCTCTAGTTATCTCATGAAAATGTTGGGTCACATATGGATGCTGTTGTTAGCGGTAAACCAGTAAGCAATATCATGTCCATAATGGGGTTGCTAATAGCAACCAGATGTTTACTGTACCTATAGGTTACAGAAGGGTATGTAAGATGGTTGGTGTCAAGATTATGAGCTAGTAGTATGCCAGTGGAGACACCTACAAACTGCAATGACATATGAGAACTTATTCAAAGAAAAAACCATATGAATGCTGTTTTTGCCATGCATGTGTCTCCCAGACTGGTACAATGAAAATGCATATATTATAGAAGCATACTGAGAATGCTGCTAACTTGTGTGAATAAGCTTGTAAACAGGAATGTCCAATTAAAATGTACCCATACTTCTGAGAAAACATATTCATGCAAGTGAATCAGAAGCATTTCTTTCACATCCATTTCAATGGATACCATAATCCTAATTTTCTTCTTGCAGTGTGGAAAAACTTTACCCAATGGAGTACAGTATAAAGTCTGTGGAAGCCAACCTCATAGATGATGAGTGTGAACACTGTGTGTACTGAGACGAAGGACAGTAGGCCTGGAGTTTGATAGCAAGAAACACGATTTTGAGGCAGACAGTCGAGGATTTCTTTAATATTTTTTGCATTGGCTTCACCAGTTTTAAGGTCATGACTTGACCCTTCCAAAACATAAATAACCTTTTTCAACCATCCTGTAGTTAATTTAGCTTTGTACTTTCGGTAATTGTCTTGTTGCATCACCCAACATCTCTTCTGCTTGAGGTGAGGTGATGGACTGTTGCCCTTATATTTCCCTGGAAAATGTTTTAATACAACTTTGAATTTCAGACCCTGAGACAGCAAAGCAGGCCTGAGCTATGATACCTCCTCCGCCAGGCTTCACAGTTAGGATGAGATCTTGGTATTGATGTTCAGTGTTCTATTTCCTCCAAATATGGAGTTGCGCATTTATTTTAAAAAGTTCCACTTTTGTCTCATCTGTGCATAGAACATTCTCTCAAAGCATTGTGGATCATCCAGTTTGTGTTAGACACACTTGAGATGGGTCACAATGTTTTTTTCCTTAGATATCAGCAGCTTCCTTCATGGTGTCCTTCCATGAACACTGTTTTCATTTGGTGTTTTTCCAATAGTAGTTACGTGAACAGAGGTTTTTGTAGGTCTTTTGCTGTTACCTTGTGTTCTTTCTCACGTCTTTCAGGATTGCTCATTGTCCTCTTGGAGTGATCTTAATAGGATGCCCACTTCTAGGGAGAGTAGCAATAGTGTTGAATTTTCTCCATCTCTAGATAATTTGTCTAATCATGGATTAATGTGCATTCAGCTTTTTAGCAATGTTTTTATAACCTTCTCCAGCTTAATGTGTCTGTATAACACATTTTTGAGGTATCATGCATTGGCGTTACTCTTGCCAACTTCCCTTGCCTCGTACTACTAGAAGTTGCTATGCATATCTTCCTGCTGGTGACCAGCAGAGTGTGTGTGCATGCTTCCTGCCAGCCTCTTAAGGGTCAATGTGTGCAGCCAGTTTTTTAGTCCCTGGTCAATCCCGATTGATCTAGGGTATTTAGGGCACCCTTCCACACTGGATGGTGTTCGAGCAATTAGTCTCTTAGCATGTAAAGGTGTTAAAGTATTCCTGTCTAATTTGGTTTTGACTCATGCCTGTTGCTTTTCTGACCTCTCCACTCCTGACTTTCGCTTGTTATTAGACTTTGCTTTTTGCTCTGGCCCTTGGCCTGGTCTATTGTTGTACAATAGATTTGGACTCTGATCCTTAACCATATTTCAATCTACATCCCCTGGTACTGTGTTATAAAAACCTTGTGCAAGAATTCTGTCTGTCCTGAGTTTGGCACTGTTCCTCAAACACCTCTTTATCTACACCATCTGCTACTGTGTTATGAAAAACCTTGCGCAAGAATTTTGCCTGTCCTGATTTCAGCTTTGTTCCTCGACCACATCTCTGTCTACACCCTCCAGTACAGCATTATGGGAGTTCTGATCTAGTTGCTTCAGTTGGTCCTTAACCAAGATTATTTCTGGGGTTACAATTTGGGGTTCACTTCAGCGAAGATCATATCTTAACTGGTGGGATTAAAGGGTGAAAACAGGGGAACCCCAGGTGCTGCCCCTGTATTTAGCCTCAAGGCAAATTGTTTCTGCAGAACAGCAGATCCACATCAGCTGTCATAACAGGGTATCTTCTCTAAGTTGTTTGCATTCAGGCATTGTTCACACTAACCACACTAGGAATAACATATTTGTCAGTAACCTGGCTTTGTGCACATTTATTTAATGAACAAAGCACTTGTGAAACCCACACTTCCAATTTAATCTCCTTGATTGTGTTAGGTCCAGTGTCCAGGCGTGCTCTTCTCTCCCTGTTTCTGGTGTCGCCGTGCTTTTCCTGCAACCTGAGCTTCTACATATTTTCTTCCAGCATGTCAATGATTACCTTCCGAGGTATTCTAGCTCAGCTGTAGGGCATGGCTAATCATTGTCCTATTTAGCTGAGCCGGGAATCCTTCCCTTTGCCTCAGTGTTGTTGTTGAGAGTTTCTCTCTGACATCAAGCTCAGGTCCAGCCTCAGCGTATATCCTCTTTTGTCCAGTGTTCTTCTGTTTGTTGCACTCCTGCCTCTGCTCTCTACCTGTCAGGCAGCTCTTAGTCTGTTTCTCTGTCCCGTTCTAAGTCATTGTCCCCAGTCCTGTGTTTCTGTTCTTTTTCTGTCCTCGGTCTGTCTTTTGGTTTTTGCATTGTTTTGTCCTGTCAGGGTAAGCTAGGCCCTAGACGAAGGCAGCAGGGTCATCCTTATCAGGGCGCCAGCCCTGCTTCTAGGGCTATACTAGTGATGGGCTAAGTATCCCATCCATCCTCTCCTACTTGGACTGTGTCACATTCACCTGTTATCTTTGTCTCCAATCTCCAAGGCTCAGCTGTCCACCTCGCTGGATTGGTCCTCTACCCGGTAGGTTGACCCAGTGGTTCCACATCCGTAGCCCTAACAGATTGCAACACCTTTTGCCAAATAGCTCTTGCAGAAGTCCTTAACACACACGTTCACTTACTTTTTCTTCTTGTATTGTGGATGTTTACTCAATGTTCTCAATAAAAGCCATAAGCAAAAGTCCAACTGATTCTGTCTTATTAATTTAGTTAGATTGTACTTGTCTACAGTTGTGGATTAGCTAACAATCAGACCACTTTTTATTGGTAATCAATTTAGAAATCCAGGTCCTTCCAAAGTGTTCACTTAGCATTTCTCACAACTCTGCAGCTAGAAAAGGAAAAGCTAATTGTCTTAAGTATTTTCTCCTCATATATAGAAATATAAACTCACAGGTTTCAGGCACTTGAGGCCAAATGTCTAAATGAAATGACACTGTAAAATGTAAGCTTTGGTTGACTGAAGCTGTGAATAGTCCGTAGTTAATCCATTTTTTGTCGGATTAGCTCTTCAAGACCCACTTGTAAATGCTCTGCAGTTAACAGGCATAAGGAGAGTTTATGAATAATGCTTCATGAAAAATATTGTTATAAATACAAACTTGACACCTTTCCTCCTGTTCCATATCATATTTATTAACATTGCAATGAAGACCAGATAGGCACAGATGGACTGTAACCTAAAATGTAGGAGCAACTGTATTTTTAAAACAGATTTCAATAATGCTTTGGTCGAAAAAGTAATTCATATCAGCAGCGGGGTCCAAGATATTTACAGCATGTTAGCTTTTTATGAGAGCACTACATTATTTTTGTTTAATTCATTTGACACAAATGAATAGCCAACTTTGTAATTTGCAGCAGTTAGAATAAGCCAGAGGAAGTGTGCATATATAGAAAATTTTTACTATAGTTTTAATGAAGGACAGAAAAAAAAGATGAAGTACAGTAGGGACAAATGTTGTTCTGTGGCTTCCCTGTGTAAGGATGTTTTCATTTGTTTAAATACAAAAATCCAGTTCCAAAGCAGATTGGCACATTCCTGTAACTGCAATGCTGCCTTGGCTCTACCCAAACCTATTCCTGGCAGTGGAGAACACAGAACCCTTTGTCCTCTCACTGCTGGTTCCAGTGGAGGAGCCAACCATTGTGGCTACTTATGAGGCAAGCTTGGCAGATGAGCTACCCAGATGCCAGGCTCTGGATTGTGCTTCTGTTCGATCTATGGCTGGTCTGATCTTTGGCATCTGCCCTGGCTTTGAAGCAGGCTGTCTAACCGTCTGCAAAGCAGGGTGCAGGTTTTAGACTTTTGGTGGATTTTCAGGTCTCGAGGTCAGCTCTTTCTGTTTTTTTTTTTATCTGTTACATTTCACACTGTGGCAGCAATTAAAAAGATTTCAATAAAACGCATTAATATTTATCTAATTCCAAAAGGAAAATACTTTTTGCTCTATCTCTTATAAATTAAAATACGTGTGTCATAGTAAAAGATCTCATGTTACTTACTACTACCCATCGAAATTGCATATTATTTCAGGGACATTTAAAGAAAAGGCAAGCAGAGTGTAGAAACTCACGTTAATGCTAAGTGTAGGAATGATTCACTCCTACTTGCTAGTTGCTGTAATGGGATTAATATAATATGGAGGCAAAAACAAAAATGTTCATCCTTCATAGGAGTTTATGATCAGCGCTGGTAGAAATAATGCTATATTTACCATTTAGGCCCTGTTTGTAGCCTCCATCAGAAGTTTTGTCACGTTTGACTGTAAGAATTACACAGCATTACATGGCAGGTATTCGGGTAATTGGCTATCCATGTAATTGAAGGATGGTCCAGGCCGCCAAAATGGGAACCACCAACACTTAATAGCTCTCTGCTCTGGCTCAAAAAGGGGGATACTGAACAAGGAGAAATGTCCATAGTCATTGCAAAATCTGATGTTAAGGTTCATCAAATGTGCATGGAGACCTAGTGATGGGCTGTATCCACCCAGTGTATGCCCAAGCTGCTGATTGGCTGGCTGGTGCAAGGCCCTATCAGTATGGAATGAATTTTTGCTGGAATGGAGGGTTAGTTTCAGTGTTAGGCTTACATTATTATCTGTAAATGCTTCCATTTGAGAGCAGGGAAGCATTTACAGATAATAATGTAAGCCTAACACTAAAACTAACCCTCCATCCCAGCCAATACTAATTCCGTGCTGATAGGACCTTGCGGCCCGTGTCACCTTATATCCCCTCCAGCCTCTCAGCCCCCCACCCCCACCCGCGCTGCCAAGCTCTTATCAGGGCCACAGCTTTCTATCCTGGCCACGCAGAAGCCGTGAGCAAAGAAGGGAGACAAGGGAGGTGAGTGGCAAGACCCAGGAAGCCAAACGCAGTGGCATTACTGACGGGAGCTGGGAAGGCTGGGCGGTTGGAACCCGAACATGACTGGAGATGTGAGGGGACAGAGGAGGACCCAAGGACAAGCCACAGCGGCGGGGTCACTCACCGCAGCCGGTGGAGACAAGTTACAGCAGCCCAGCACAAGGCACAGCGGCGGAGGGGTGAGTGCAGCCAATCAGGAAATGAGGGGGGGGGGGGGTTCACCTGGCTGTCAAGCAGCCTAACATTTGTCTACACCCACCACTTCCTGTGTCGACAAGATACAACAGTACCCTGCTGCTGTTGTGCAGGAGGGATAGCTTTCCTTATGGGAAAAAATAAATGAAATATACTACGATGTTGCCAGTCCACTAATGCCAAGCCGTTTGCAACAGAGCATAACAATTAGATTAAAAGGAATTGTGAAAATTTGTGGGCATGGAGGCGTAACGCTCATGAAATTATATTTAAGAAGGTAGTTTTACCTAGTTCTTCTTTATTAAAGTTTTTTTTAAAAAAAGCCAATATTTAATGCATATCAGGGATGCAGCCCCTTCCTCAGAAATGACTGTAATGGGTGCAGAATATAGTGGAGGTTTCTTCTATCCTCACTACCATTTTGGAGAAGAGCAGGTATTTCTGAGGAAGTAGCTGTGTCCACGAAACGCGTTAATTATTGGCTGTTTATTTAAACCTTAAATAAAGAAGAACTGGATAAAACTACCTACGTGAATATCATTTCATCAGAGTTGCTCCTCCGTTTCCACAAATTTTCACAATTCACAGTACCTTCGATAACTGTGATCTTGTGTGTTTAACTATTTAAATACCATGGTCAATGCTGATTGAAGCATTTCCCTCTGGACTGTTTTTGTTCCTCGATCGCCTCCTCTCAAGACAAGATTTTGGGGTGCTGTTTGGTGGTACTGATGGCCTGGGGCCTAGAAAAGGCATTGTTTTTCAGGTAAGGACTTTACATATAAGCCCTTCCCTGAAAAACAAGAATTTTAGTGTAAAAAAAAAGTTACTTGTCCACCGCTGCCATGTCTCTGCGGGGATAAAGAACACATCTGCTGCATGCGGCAGATGTTTCCTTTATCCCTGCGAGGAGAAAGAATTCCCTGCTGCACCTGCCACATCTCTGACAGATGCAGAAAAGGAATTCTAAATTCCTGCAGGGAATAAAGAATTCCCTACCACAGCTGTCACAGATGACAGCTGCGGTAGGGGATCCAGCTGCCGGCATCCTGTAATTGTTTTTCACGGAAGGGCTTTAAATACAAGCCCTTCCCTGAAAAACAAGAAAAAATGGTGATAAAAATAAAATAAAAAATATTCACCTTTTTTCAGTTGCCGGGGCTCGGCGGCGTCCAGACGGCTCTTCTGCACTGCTCTGAGGAGTATTCTGCAGACGGGGATTTAAAATCCCTGCCTACTGAATGGGCTGCCTCTGATTTGCTGAGCACTGTGACCAATCAGAGGCAGCTCTCAGCTATTAAAAGACAGCTGAGAGCTACCTCTGATTGGTCCCTGGCTCAGCCAATCAGAGGCAGCACTCACCCATTCATAAATTCAGGGATGAAGAATTCCTTTGCTGCATCTGTCACAGATGTGGCAGGTGCAGCAGGGAATTCTTTTTTCCTCGTGGCGATGAACAGGATGTGTTCTTCATCACCGCGGGGGCATGGCAGTGGCGGAGGGTAAGTATTTTTTTTATTTTTTTTTACACTAAAATTCTTGTTTTTCAGGAAAGAGCTTATATGTATATGAAAAACAATTCAGGGGTGTCGGCAGACCATTGTCTTCAATGAATGAATAGTTAAGAGCTATCTGTCATTGGCTGAGCACTCAGCCAATAGCTAAGCAGTAGCTGCTATTGGCTGAGCCCTCAGCCAATCTGCACAGCCCTTTCAGTAGGCGGGGATTTTTAAATCCCCGTCTGCTGAAAGAGCTCAGTAGCAGTGCCGGGGAGCCAGCCAGAGGATGCGGCTGACAGCAGGAGAGGCGAGTAACTTTTTTATTATTTTTTTAACCACTTTTTTATGATTAACGGGTCCCCGCGGGGATGAAGGAAACTCCTGCCACAGCTGTGACAGCTGTCATAGCTGTGGCAGAAGTCCGTGGCATTCTCCATATCTTTTCAATGGGGCTAGCGCTCCTGCCGCTGGCCCCATTGAAAAGACTGGTGATATTGCAGCGATATCCCAGCGATTTTTGGATATCTGCCTGCATTTTTCTCGCACTGCGATGCGAGGCTTTAACTTTAGAATCGTATCGCAGTGGAGAAAAAAACGCCAGTCGGTGGGAGCCCTAAGACTGATAGAGTGTTCCAAAAGTCATGGTGTGATTTTGAATGGTTATGTTGTTGGAATGAAATAAGACAGACATGTGAAATATATGTCAAACGAAAGATTGTCTCCAAGTTTGTGTTCCAAAACTCATTGTCGGGTTTCAAAAGATTACATTTTACTCCACATGAATTAAATGTCATTAAATTATTGAGCCTCGTGTGGTGCAGAGTGTAAGCTCTCACCTACAACCTGAAGGATGCAAGTTCAATCCCCGCATGATTCAGGTAGCTGTCTCAAGGTTCACTCAGCTTTCCATCCTTCAGAGGTTGGTAAAATGAGAACCCAGCTTGGTAATAAATAATAATTACCTGAAAGCGCTGCGGAATAAGTTGGCGCTATACAAATACCAAGATTTAGTTTATTTAAATTAATAAAGAGCAACTGAAATAGATTTTTTCAGGTTCTATTTGGACTCCAGTAGTAGTTCAAACATCTACGAGCTATACCACTTCTTGCCACACTCGATCAAGAACATCAGGAGTAACAAATCCAACAACCTTCTAGATTCACTATTTCACCATATACAGTCTGCTTTACATACCCCCAGAAATAAAAATCCGGAGGTGTAAAGTCTAGAGAGCGTGGGGGGGCCATTGATTCCACCTCCCAATCCAGCACCATATAAATGTTTCATAAATAAATTGATAGATCACGTTCTCATTGAACTACCGTAGTGTACTGCAAACAGTCCCCACATGTTGAGGTAAATTTGAAACAGAGCCTTCCGCAAAGAAAAATGGACCAATCATGTAGTCACTGTCTAGAGCACACCAAGTGTTAATTGTAGGGTGAGATTACATTCATGTTCAAAAACATTCATGGGGATATGCATTATCCCATATTCTTAGGTTATTCTGTTGAACATGTTGCGAAACATGAAAAGTGGCCACATTACTGAACATTACATAATTGAAAAACTGCTCACCATTGCTAATTTCATTAAGAATATTCTCAGCAAAATCATATCTTTTGCGATGATCAATTGGGCAGGTTGCATGTAACAACGGAAGTTTATGACCATTTTTTTTTTCAGAATTCTGCGAACAGTTGTCTTTGAAAGGCCTAATTGTCAAGGACATTTACGCACTGATTTCTTAAGAGTATAGGTGTAAAATTTTTAAATGTCTTCAACCACCTTTGGCACTCCTGAACACTATTCATCCAGTAGATTTTCCATATCTTTCAACTGTCTATTCAATGCCGAATGTTATTTTCGTGTCGTGGTTCTTCATTAAACACAAGACGGTAATCACTTTGCAGTCAAGTCAGGTTAAAATTCTTCTAGCCACAAAACACACTGCACTTTCCATTGGACCATCACCATCTTGTGTACTCTCACCACCATGGATATGTACTCTCACTACCATTAGAATGAAGAACTTGGAGGCTCACATGTTCCATATGTCTCTTCTGTTTCATTCCAACCATAAATAATCTTTTGAAACCCCAATCATGACTTTTAGGACACACTGTGTATTCCTATTTATGGCACCTTGCATTGAGCAACACTTTAGGTTTGCAAAAATGCAATATTTGATCTTCCTTCTACCGTGTTTCCCTGAAAATAAGCCCTACCCTGATTTTGGGGATTTACGGGGGAATATGGGGGTGGACTTGAAATATAAGCCCTAACCTGAAAATAAGCCCTACCCTAATATTGGGGGATTTACAGGGAAATATGGGAGTGGACTTGAAATATAAGCCCTACCCTGAAAATAAGCCCTATTCGAGTTACATAAGAAAAAACAAAGAATAATACATTACCTAGCAGCTGCGGTCCATATCCTCCCGCTGCTCTCCGAAGCTCCAGTGTGCTTGCTTTCAGTCCTCAGCTGCCGACGGAAGATCACTTTCTGGTCCAGCCAATTAATGCAGCACTCATTGAAACAATGATGGCTGTGATTGGTTCATCTAGCGCTGCATTGATTGGCTGAGTAGCACCCTAAAAACCAATCAACTACCATCGTATTGTGGAGGCGGAAGTTTTGAATTGGCTGAGCGCAGTTCATCTCTGCATCCCTGGTGGCAATAGCGATACCTATTGCAGAGTGAGAAAAAGCCACTGTCAGAGATGCAGAGACTCTGCTGAGATGAACGCCACTCAGCCTATTCAAAAATCCTGCCTCCACAACGCGATGGCTGTTGATTGGTTCTTAGAGTGGTGCTCAGCCAATTAATGCAGAGTTCGATTAACTAATCCCAGCCATTGCATTGTTTCATCGTGCACTGCAATGATTGGCTGGCAGTGCTTGAGAACCAATCAGAGCCATGACTTCCTGGAGGTGGGATTTATGAACCCCGAACCAGGAAGTCATCTTCTGTCGTTGGCTGAAGACTGCAAGCAAGCGTGCTGGAGCTCCGGAGACCTGTAGGATGGACATGGACCGTGACTGCTAAGTAAGTATGATAAGACATCCCCCAAAAATAAGACATAGTGCCTTTTTTGGGGCACAAATTAGCATAAGACAGGATCTTATTTTCAGGCAACATGGTATAAGTAATTGAAAGGGTTATCCAGGACTTTTACTATTGATGACCTTTCCTGATGATAGATCATCGATAGTTGAACAGTGGGGATCCATTACTGAGGATCCTCACTGATCAGCTGCTGGAAGCAGTCTGTATCGCAGTGGCCTGATTTGGTACAGAAGCCACAGCTCCCATTGAATTCAATGGGAGCAGTTCCTGTAGTGCTAAACTAGGTTTATGCAATGTTGAGATTGCTACCTGCTTCCAGCACTAAGTGAATTTACAATGGGCCTTGTGATCATGTGATCGGTGGAGATCCCAAGAAGTGGAACCTAACAATCAACTACTGATCCAAGAGAAGAGAAAGAAGAGAAAAATCCTCAGAAAATGGCCAGAATATTTTATTAGTACTCTATCTGCCCATTTTCTGAAGAAGGGCCTGCGTACCTAAAACGCGTTATATGTGCTGGCTATCAATTAATTAATAAAGAACAATTGGGTTAATCCCTTTGTCTTAATGTGCTTTACATAACAAGGGTTACACCAGGGTCAACTATTTTCTCCTTTTTACAATTAATCAATTAACTATTGATGGCCTATCCATGCTCTGCAGTTTCAGGAACATCCTGTGTTCAGACACAGTGAAGGGGGTGGGACTAGGAAGGTTGTCTCATCATGATTGGTTACCACAGAGAGCTGAAAGAGGGAAGGGGCGGGGCAACTTTAGATACAACCTTAGATACAGCCACAGATGTTTGTATTAGGCGATGTAACTTCTTCTGGACCAATATGTAGAGCACTAATTTATCTGTGCAAACGTATAGTCCCACGCTGTAAGGAATACCAGAAGCTTACACATTCATTTTTATTCAGTTGATGCAGGGGTTTTTGTCTTTAATGATGTATAGTCTGTCTTGTAGAGAAAACCAAGCATTGAAGCTTGGTATTTTATTTCAATAATAATCATTTTGATACATGTACATATCTGTCGCTGTTATAGTTTTATGCAGCTGGTTTCTTTCAGCTTCAGTATTAGCTTTGGAAATCAAATATGTAAAACTAGATGTATTTAAAGCAGTTTTGATTGCTTATTTTACTAATAATTAAAAGGTATTACCGCCTTGAATTCATCTTAGCACGTTTCCAGTACCAGGCATTATTCACAATGCTGAGCAGCACATCATGTATTCTAATCTTTGCCAAATGTAGAGATTCCACCGCTGCGTGTGCCGGTTGGAGTATGCATGTAGTGTGGTTTGGGGGAATTATCTTTAAAATGTCTATAATAACTATGAAGGTAAAGTATGCTTTTGATATGCAAAGCCACTTGTTCTTGAAGGTGTAGAGATGAAAGGTTCTTATGAGGCATCTGTTTTATCCTGGGAGTTACACATCATTGAAAGGTCTTTATTCCATTACTACCCTCTCAATATGGACTTTATTACTTAAATCATCAACGCTTTGCAAATGTGATTGATTTGCTCATACTGAGTGCAGAGGGCAATTACTGTGAAATGCATAAATACCTTGAACTCAAGGATATATACATTTTTGTGATTAATCCAACGACTAAGAGGAGAGAAAATCAAGGTAATCATTTTTAGTTTTTTTTTTTTTTAAAGAATACTTTAAGGCAAGCTTCCCATATAATGAAACATAATATCTAAATTCCTATGTTGATATTTTCATATATTTTCATTGCTACTAAACCATGTAATCTCTGTGCAGTTTAGTATCACGGAGACCCCAGCATTTACAACCAACCTCATAAATCTCCTTCGTTTTTCTAATAAGACACGAAAGTCCTTAATTGGCCTTAATGAAATGCACTTAAAGGGCAATAAACGTGTTTAAGACCCGCTTTCAGGGCGAGCTACAGTACTCTCACTCTGCACTGTGTTAGCCTTTGTGGTAATTAATCACTTATTCATATGAGGCACATCAGTAACAAGATCAAGCTACTACTGCACTACTGCATGATAATAAGCTTCTTCTTAGATAGGAGGTAAAATGGAGCGATTTTTTTCAGATCCTCAGTACAAACAAAATGAATTGAGAATTATAGAAATGATAATTTAGCTTTGATTTATGTTTTATACAGGAAAAAACAATAAAGACGAATACGTGAGATATTGACTAATATAACATTCAGGTTGTAAATATTTTTTTGGCCCAATGAGCATTTGTTTTAATAATTCAGACTAGTATAATTGGGTTCTCCTATAATTGATATTTATCTCCTATCCACGGGATAAGTGATTAATGCTTGATTGCTGGGATCAAACATTTGGGACTCCCATTATCATTAGTGGTCAAGTAGCCGACTCAAGGTTGACTCAGCCTTCCATGCTTTCGAGGTTGGTAAAATGAGTCCCAGCTTTCCGGGGGGTGAAAGATGACTGAGGAAGGCAATGGAAAACCACTCCGCAAAAACAGACTTCCAAGAAAATGTCAAGATGTGACGTCACCCTAGGAGTCAGTCATGACTCGGTGCTTGCACCATAGGACTTTACCTTTACCTTACTATCACTAGAACTGGGGCCCTGAGCCCCCAGCTACAAAACAGCAGTGAAGAGGAGTTTCAATGGAGTGACGACCCAACTTGTATTCTGCACTTACATACAAAGTTAAAGGGACTAATGGAGACATCTGAGCACAACGTGCATGAGTGACTGCCACACCATTCAAACCTCTCCTCATTGTGGTTGGGCAATGAAATGGGGGAGAACTAGGAGTCTCTGAATGCCCATTATAATGATCGGTGGAGGTCTTATTGGAGGGACCCCCAGCAATTTCCCACCTATCCACATGATAAATGTTAATTATGGGACAACCCTTGTAATGATTTGTGATTGGAAGTCAAGAAACTGTCCTACAGTACATCACTTTCAACTGGATATCATAAGTAGATAAGAGAAGGGATGACCTGAGACATGGAGACCATTCTTTGACTACTAAGCTAATAAAGCTATCTAGTTTGGATAAACCTCTCTCATGTATCAGGCGTGCCCTCCATAAGAGGAGGTCTAATGTTTTTGAGCTCCCACCATCAGCTGTTAGCTGCAGGGTAGATGCAATATGAATGTTTGTTTTGGAGCGATTTTTTTCAGATCCTCAGTACAAACAAAATGAATTGAGAATTATAGAAATGATAATTTAGCTTTGATTTATGTTTTATACAGGAAAAAACAATAAAGACGAATACGTGAGATATTGACTAATATAACATTCAGGTTGTAAATATTTTTTTGGCCCAATGAGCATTTGTTTTAATAATTCAGACTAGTATAATTGGGTTCTCCTATAATTGATATTTATCTCCTATCCACGGGATAAGTGATTAATGCTTGATTGCTGGGATCAAACATTTGGGACTCCCATTATCATTAGTGGTCAAGTAGCCGACTCAAGGTTGACTCAGCCTTCCATGCTTTCGAGGTTGGTAAAATGAGTCCCAGCTTTCCGGGGGGTGAAAGATGACTGAGGAAGGCAATGGAAAACCACTCCGCAAAAACAGACTTCCAAGAAAATGTCAAGATGTGACGTCACCCTAGGAGTCAGTCATGACTCGGTGCTTGCACCATAGGACTTTACCTTTACCTTACTATCACTAGAACTGGGGCCCTGAGCCCCCAGCTACAAAACAGCAGTGAAGAGGAGTTTCAATGGAGTGACGACCCAACTTGTATTCTGCACTTACATACAAAGTTAAAGGGACTAATGGAGACATCTGAGCACAACGTGCATGAGTGACTGCCACACCATTCAAACCTCTCCTCATTGTGGTTGGGCAATGAAATGGGGGAGAACTAGGAGTCTCTGAATGCCCATTATAATGATCGGTGGAGGTCTTATTGGAGGGACCCCCAGCAATTTCCCACCTATCCACATGATAAATGTTAATTATGGGACAACCCTTGTAATGATTTGTGATTGGAAGTCAAGAAACTGTCCTACAGTACATCACTTTCAACTGGATATCATAAGTAGATAAGAGAAGGGATGACCTGAGACATGGAGACCATTCTTTGACTACTAAGCTAATAAAGCTATCTAGTTTGGATAAACCTCTCTCATGTATCAGGCGTGCCCTCCATAAGAGGAGGTCTAATGTTTTTGAGCTCCCACCATCAGCTGTTAGCTGCAGGGTAGATGCAATATGAATGTTTGTTTTCCTTGCAGTGAAGCATGACATAACCATATCAAAATCAGTGGGTATTTATTTCTATGAGATTTCTGTAGCTCCTCCTCAGCTGTCAGTTTAAGGAGATTTCCACTATCCTACCAAAAGTATTTGAACCCTTGCTATCAGTAGAATGAATTGTGTCTTATTAGCATGCCGTAGAAAATAAATAGATACTCAGCAACATATGAAGACCCAAAAAGCTGTCTTCCGGTGTTATTAGCATTCCACTTGACCTAAACCATGCTACGTATGATGCAGACCCTTGGAGGTGTCAGCCATAGTTTGTCACATGATCTGAACGCTATTGGATATACGAATTATGCCACTGCATATAAGCTGTTCATCATGAAGTGCAATGCATCGACCCGTCTACAGTGGTGCAAGGAATATCGTCACTGGACAGTTGACCAATGGAAGAACGCTTGATGGAGTAACTAATCACACTGCTCCATCTTCACATCAGATGGACATACCTGGGTGTGGAGGATGTCTGAAGAACACCTTTTGCCTGAAGCATGTTGTGCCAACAGTTAAGAATGGCACAGGTTCTATTATGATCTGGGGATGTTTTACATGACATGGTCTCGGTCCACTGGTTGTAGTAACAAGAACCATGAACACAGAGGTGTTCCATGACATTTTAGCTACATTTTGGGCAGCTCATTATTGCCTATGACCTGGAAATGGTCAGCAATGCTTCTAACAAAACAATGCGCCTTGTCGGAAAACCAACGCTGTTTCACATTAGTCTAAGGATATAGAAGTTCCAAGATCAGACTGGCCTGCACAGAGCTTCGAGCTGAAACCTACGCTCAAGTTCTTTGGATGAACTTGACTGCCCATCTTTTTTGAGAGAACTCGCTAGACATTTGCAGGATGAATGGAGGGAAATACCAGCTGAAGTGTATCAGATGTTAGTAAAAAGTATGCCATGGAGAGTATCCAATGTCATTAGGGCCAAAGAAGACTCCACTAAGTATTAACATAATGGAAATAAATTCTTATTCAGGTGTCCAATTCCTTTTGGAAGGATAGTCTACTTCTCTCCTAGGCCCCTTTTACATCACTTTTAAAAGATCCTCCCTTCTGTGCATATTTTTTGAGAATGTACTGCCTCTGCTTGTTTTTACATTTCTTCTTTTGACCAATGAAGGTGTATGGGAGAGTAGCCCTCCCGAACATGATGTGTAAAGGACCATAGCTTAACATGGCCAATAAATTTTAGGTGATCAGTGAGTTGTTGATCCGGGTATACAGACAGGTAGGAACTATAAGAGGTTGATCCAGGGATTAGTCTGACTGCCATTAGGGAGTCGGGAATGAATTTTTCCCCCAAAAGGGCTAATTGGCTTCTGCCTCTTGGGGTTTTTGCCTTCCTCTGGATCAACAACACAGGAGGATAAACAGGCTGAACTAGATGGACATTGTCTTCATTCGGCCTATGTTACTATGTAAGAAGATGTCTTATTGAATAATATTCCGCTGGAAATGAATGAATATTTGTACTTGGGTACATATCTCACGATTGGAGTTCACTCATGATGGGAGTTGTACCATGACGGATACACCTTATGATACCACCTCTGCTGGCGCTGGGCATAAATTAGAAGCATAATCCATTGCTAATCCATTGCTTAGAATGGTCCTTGTATTGTGTGCATAATACGATTGTATGCTTTTTATTATGTCACCATTATTTATAGCATACTGTTCACCATCACCTACGCGGCATCACAGCAGGGTCCCATCCCAGCAAATTCTTCACACATGTATGGTATATAAATAAAACATTTTTATAGCAATAAAATAAACAATATTGCTGAGTTCTGACCTAGTTTGAACAGTCGCAGAGCTTTTTTCGCTACTTGCTGTTCATTTACCCTGGGCAGCTGGACAATAGAATTTTGCCAGGGCCACAAACAATGAAATAAAACAGCAAGATGCACTATATTTTACGGAAACATTCTGTAAAGAGCATCAAGGGACTAGTCAATGCCCAGTATTCCGAGACAGTCGTTTTTTTATCACTATTTTTTTTGTAATCCAAATGTTTTTGAGAATAAATATGAATTGGAAGCAAAGATGTTCCTTATTTGCTGTATTAAATTTAAAGGTATACAGGATGCCTTTCAGTAGGGTAACGCTGATACGATGCACATAGATTCCCATTTCCAGGTTATCATTAGCATTATTTATGCCACGATAATAACTGCTTCGTATTTACCGCTTCCTTGTGTCCTTTTTGGTTTTACTACTAATAAAATGTAATAGGTATAATAACTTAGGGAGTGTTTGCATATAAATGCAGTTTTGCTCTGGTATGTTGTTTACTCTCAGAAGGAGACATTCCAAAATATAAAACATAAGGAACATTTATGCAAATTGCAGGAGCAGCCTTTTTCCTCAGCGAGGGAAGGAGATATTTGCATATTTGAATAAGAATGACAAACCATACATGTGGTTGGGTACATACAGCATGTAATCTGTCTATCATTTTTATAATCTGAAAATACGTGATCGCGAAACCTGCTGTATTATATCATTAGGCCATTATTTTCATTAATGTGGGTGGTGTTTACATGGAAGGATCATGTATCTGTGATCAAGAATGTACATTTGGTTAATGTAAGCAGCACAGGTAAAGATTATATTCTTCGTTGTGCTCTATGCTTATATTTTGGATCGTTTTTTTAAATAAAACAAATAAATCTTGTTATTTGTATAGATCCAACATATTCTGCATTGCTTTCAGGTCATTTTTATTTATTACCCCCCAGCAAACTGGGTACTCATTTTACCGACCTCGGTAGGATGGAAGGCTGAGTCAATCTTGAGCCGGCTACCTGGACCACGTGGGGATTGAACTCACAACCTTCAGGTCGTGAGCGAGAGTTTAGGACTGCATTTCTGCTGCCTTAACACTCTTTTTTATAGGTATTGAGAAGGTTGTTCAAATGGAAATTTACCAATAGAGGATTATAGAGTGACTCCCTTTAACAGCAGAGAAGCTGGTAAAATATCAGGGTGCAAAATTAAGGCGATTTTCGAATACTTCAACATTGCCCTGTAAGACTGTCAGCAGTCTACACCCTATTTCTGCTGACAGAATGATACTTAAATCTTCAAGAACTTGGATCCCCTAGACTGACTTTCTTGATTCTCTTAAAAGGGTTTTCTAAGTCATTTATTTTCTTTTTACATGCTGGCCGTGTGGAAAAATAATAAAACAGATTGTACTCACCTGCCCTGGCTTCCTGCAGCTCCAGTGTAGTACCCCATAGTTGGGGTTCCACAGCTGTAGTAAAGTGTGGATATATATATCCCACCTCATGTAAAGTGTAGATATATGTATGTAAATGTGTTAATGTCTTGTGTTCCTACCACCTAGCACTGCATGACTATGCAGAAGGCACCCTAACCTGCTCTCACACCTGGCAGTCACCCTTAGCTAGTCCAGGGATTGGCTAGTTAGCTTTCCCTTAGCTCAGGATTGGTAGACAGGAAAGGTATAAAAGACAGAGAGTGGGTAGGGTTAGCCAGTCTAGTCCTACAACCCAGAAAGAGAGAAGAAAGCCAGAGATAGAGACCGGGGAGTTACAAGGAGAACATCTTTACCCAAGTCTTCTGAAGAGAACATCTACCAAAGTCAGTGCCGTGGGAATCTAGAACATCTAAGTGTGAGTACTTGGATATCAAGAATTGTTATAAAAGCAGAAAGCACAATGGAGAGAAAGACAGAGAGGAAGGAAGAGAGTATAGAGGCAGAAGAGAATCAAGGTTATGCTGATGTGGTAGTAGGAGAGAGGAACAGTAGTGAGACAGCAGTTAACCCTTCCTAATTCCCGTTCACTAACTAAGTCCATGGTGAATGATACATGTGAAGTCTCTGATCCAACCAGATTCACTGTGATGTGGTTGATCTAACTGTGCAAATGAGACGAAGATTCTTCACTGAATAAAGTTTGGAACTAATTTCATCTAAAGTCCGCTTTCTGAAAGCACTTCCCACCACCTATAACAGCTGCACTGAGTTACCACACAGCACTACAGGAGTGCAAGGACTACTACCCCCATTTTTGTTTAGTTCTCCACTTTTTGTATTTTATTATTTTTGTCTGGAACAGGTCCCTACTCGTATACAGGCTGGCGTCATGACAAATCAACATCTTACCCTATCCGACTCTGCGGGTAGCAGGTTGTAACAACTACCTATTTTTATTTTGTTTTCAGTAGTTTGCTTATTATTTTTACCATTGGATGTAGTTTGGCCCAATAGACCACCATTTTTGCCATCTGCCAGGCGGAGCAGTAGAGCCACTATAACAACCATCTCATTTTTGCCCCGTTGCTCAATACCTCCTAGGTCTGGGTTACTGCACCAGCGCTGCCTCTCTGTTCACCCCTCCATGTTTATTTTCAAACTGCATAGTGAGACTTTGAATGGAATGTCATAGGCAGCTGCAGCCAATCACAGATCTCAACTTGTCAACAAGTTGACTACAACCTATAAGTTGAACTCCGGCAGGGTGAATGGAGAGGCAGTGCTGGAGCTGCAAGGAGCCAGAATGGATGAATATAATCTGCTTTATTCTTCTTCTGCATGGTCAGCATTTTAAAAAAACAACCTTGGAAAAGAACTCCAATAAAAATGGATTACTGTTTAGCTTGATTCTTAATGCAATGTGATATCATGGTGTTCTGCGCTATCAAGGTGGTTTATTTACATTTTGAATTACTTTACTATGGCTTTTGTTGTGTTAATTTAAGAGAATAATAGCTTTTAAATGGGTTAAATTAAGATAACTTTCTCTTCCATGCGATCACAATCAAGGTAAAATTTGGCCCATCTGTATACTCACACAGAATAGGAACAATTCTGATAATGATAATGACCCTATATTAAGGAAATTATTTTAAAGTCAAGTTTCAGTTTTCCCACATTGTGTTAGATTATTCTGTTCCACACTGAGGCAGATAGCTTTGTTCCATTCCCTTTCCCCATTGTAAGACATGCGTATTGTAGATCTGGCCCATGGGGCTTCAGTGCGATGCTTGAATTAAAGATCATCAGTCCTAGTTGGCCCCATACCTTTTGCTGTTAGATTGTGAGAGCATTTTCAGAAGTCCCCTCTCTGGAGCAACCGGAGATGGACTTGGAGGAATCTGGAGACACATACGGGGCATTTGTGGCTGGTATATACTATGTATAATTGTTAGGGTTAAGAAAGAGCAATGAGAATGTGCACAGTGATCTATATAATGTGCTATGCTTAATTTCACTCTACACAGAGTGAACCCACTAAAGTCAACTTTGTAGTGGACTCATCAATGTGTTAAAACGACTACAACAACTTCCACTGAATCTGATTATACAAAAGACTGTTTGTAGTCATAATCTACTAATTAACTACAGGATTCAATACACCATTACAAAATAATATACTCGTATTATACTGCACAAATTATAACTAACCCCTTAGTAAAACCTTGATCTCTATATATCGGTCAGGTGGATTGCATGGATGATGGAGAGGGATATCCCACAGAGCTCCTCTTCTCTGTTGTGAGTGGTGGCTATATCGGTCTCTTGACTAGATGCCCTAGATGCCCTAGATCAGCCCTTTAGAGCAGAAGTGAACCACTGTGAAGCAGCTCAATGCAGAGACTGGAGAGCACTTCAGAGAGAGGTACCACCTATCTGGGCATTTTTGGAAAGTGGTATGCCAGGGTCAAAGTTCTTTTTCACAATGATGCTGCCACCACACAGGTGTATTTAATCCTCTCTCCTTTGTTCCTATCCAGTGTTGTCGACAGTTTTACAACATTAGAATTGCTCACAGCCTCCCATCAATTGTTTAATTAATAACATATTTTTGTTGTCATTGTTTTTACTTATGTGCCTTCCTCAAAGGCTCTGGAAACCTTTTGTGCATAAAAAATCAATACACACATATTAAGTCCCTGCAGAAAAAATAACACACTTATCTGTTTCTGTATTGAATTTTCCTTATCATGCATGTAGAAAGCCTCATATTCTGTATAGGCTCTTCTACATTCAAGTTTCTGGGGCATTTTTAGCACTGATTAGCTGTTCTTTTTCATGAGGTGCACAGGCTCAGCTACCTATGCCTCCCCTACCCTCTTTCACAAGCTGTGTAGCATAACCATGCCCATTCAATACTATACAGCTATCTTATCATCTCTCTGAGTTATCTGTTGGTCTGTTCCCCATAAATGCTGCTTAGAGCAGAAAATTCACATGAAGTGAATTACAGAACTCTGTAATAGTAGTTTTGACTGCTCTATCCTCCTGATCTCCTCCACCATCCCCTGGCACTGTCATACAGCCCTCTGTAATAGCTTAATTGAAAGACAGTTAATGTGTGTTCAGAACAGGGGAACAAGCTGAAGCAGGAGTCAGTTAGTTTAACTTGACTGACAGAATTTGGTAATATTTCAGAACTCCCGTCTGTAGTGCCTTGAAAAGCAATACAAGTATATAAATCAAACAATCAGAGATTTATAATAGAAATTACAAAAAGTCTTCATTTCCAAAAACCCATTGATTAAAATAAAAAAAAGATGGTGTCAAGGTGTACATTGCCTTTAATCCTACATACAGTATCCTGAGAGAGCATGGGATAGAAAAAGAAATTATACATTTGACAGATATCTCCAATGGCGGACACTATCCACCTGCCATAGATACACTTGTTAAATAAGATTCTATGACTTCTGCACTTAACAGTTTTGTATAATGTTTTTCACCAGACATGGGCCAATAAAGGTCCTTCTGGATTATGGTGAGTGCTGCTGACAATTGCTCTCTTCAATAAGACAATTTTTCAAACAATTGAAAGATTGACAGTTTTAGCAATCCTTTTGCATAAACTGCTAATGGACACTAATGTCCATTAGCAGTTTATTACCTTCATTTGTGTGTAAATGGGCCACCAGCAGCTATTTGCAAATTCCAGCATGTGGTCTGGACTTTGCACTCAGCTGCACTGTCTTCGCATGGGCTGCCGCGGGCTGTCAGGTGACTACAATGTAATCATCTGCTCCTGTGAAGAATTCAGCGTGCGGTCCCTGCTATCTTTCTCTGGCTGAATGATGGATTTTAAGCTCACCTAAAAATCGCTGTTCTGTGAAAGATGGGAGCAGTTACACGCAACGATTACCGCTCATAAAGCCATTGTTTAAACAAATTTTGAGCGATAATTGTTGCATGTAAATGGGGCTTTAGTGAGAGAGCACCTCTGTAATATGGTGCTGCGAAGAGGCACATGTAGTTCCTACAGCTCGACAGCTAAAAACTCATGGGGACTCTGGATGCCACTGCAGAAGCTGCATGCACATTGCTCTTTCATGTACATGTGGTCTGTTACATTTGTACTCTAATTAAAAAAAACATAGATTAAGGGACATAAATACTTAATTTCATATGTATGTACCTCAGTAAGCATCATCCACACATCCCTTGTGGTACAATTACTATAATATTATAGTAATTATAAAGTAGAAACCATCAAGAGTGGAAAAAGAGGGTAATGGGGGTACATGAGTGTTGATTTATAGGGAAAGCCTATTTCTTCTGAATGTTCTGTTCTCATAAGGAACAGTCAGGCTGTAAGCAGAAGGTTGAATTAGCAGTAAAAACACATTTACAGATAATAAAAACATGATTGAGAATTAATCAACTCAACTATTCTCTATTGAGAGTGCAGGGAAATATGTATCAAGCACCAAGGAATTATCTTGTAAGGATACTAAGTATGTGAAATTAGTTATTAGTGAAATTAAGTTGATTGATAGGATCAAATGTTTTATAGAAAAATGAGTGTAAAGGTGCCATAAAGTTTAACACTATTTAGCAAATGTCAATTGAAATGTTGCCGTAATTTTAAAATTCTAATGTTCAATAAAGGTTTATTCAAATAACAAGTTAAATATACATCTTAATATTTCCCATAAATGCAATCTGAGCAATATATTGTTTTTACTTCTGACCAAAATTAACTTTTATGGTAATTATACATACGTAAATTACCATAAAATAAACCCAACACATTTAAAGGGATTGTACAAGATTAAAAAAAACATGGTTGCTTTCTTTCACAAACAGTGCCACACCTGTCCATGGCTGGTATTGCAGGTAAGGTTCTGCCCTGAATGGAAGTGGGTAGAGATCTCCAGAGTGCTCCGCCTCCATTAACTGAGCAATTATCATTCCTGCAGGAAAGCACAGGAGCAATTATCTGTGGGACAACTGTCAGGTTCTTAAGTGCTCAAATTTCATCCCATATAAAAGGACCCTGACCAGAGGCGTAACTTGAAGCTCCCGGGCCCCGATGCAAAACTTGTAACAGGGCCCCCAACTATAATGCTTTACTCATAGTACTTGGTTCCCTATATGGAGAAGAAAGGCCTTATGGGTCCCTCAAGGCTCCTGGACCCGGGTGCAACCGCATCCCCCGCATCCTCTATAGTTACGCCCCTGATCCTGACACTCAAATTATTGTCTCTGCCTTCATACTTTGGGCAATTATCACTTCTGTGTGAAAGCACAGGTGAAATAATCTTTGGGAGGACTGTTGGGTGTCTCACCAGAACAACTCTTTATCATCTGCCCTATTAAATAATATAGACACATAGACATCAAAGGTCACAGAGAGATTCCACCACTTGCAAAGAGCATTTCCTGCTCTGGTGAACTCATTGTGACCACGTATTACATAGTCAGCCATTTATTGAAGTGGGCATCATGTTCTATTATACTACATTTCCACTACAATGACTGCTGTCAGGAAAATAAGCAGCCACGATTAGTTTAGAAGCTTGCCGTGATCAGTTGATCATTGGGATGGCTTAGTCAATCAAAGTGAGGGTTGTAACATGTGGCTAAGGGTCTTCTAAACTAATTCAACATAGCATTGTTATTATTGCCAACTTCTTTCCTTCCTCCCCTTTACTTTTGTAAGTCCCTCCCCTTCCTGTTTTTTTTTACTACATACTGTAAATAATATATTTCCCACACAATGCTGTACTCTTTTTGACTATTAACCCTTTCCAATCCACTGTCTGACGTCTAAAGACATTCTGATTGAAGGCTGTACAGCTCTGATGTCAGAAGATGTCCAGCAGCGTATACTTAATGTAGATTAAGGGCTGCTCTGTTGTCAGTGGCCTCTCAAGCATGTCACATACCGCAGTACTGGCTCTAGCCAGCAGATGGCACCATTGTATAATGGCAGAAAGAGAAAGCCCCCTAGGAAACCACGAATCCAAAATAGGATTGCAAAGGGTTAATATGAGTAGAAGTTGGAAATGTCATTGCTTGACACTTACCAACATGCTTTTCCCTCTTTTCTGCGTGTGTATCCACAATACTACTGACTGATTTGATTTTGGGCTACACTTGAGGGCAGCACTTAAGGGTCTACTGGTTTTCAACCTTTAACACCTCCAATTGGGATCTGGTCTTAGCTGCAGGGCCCCCATCGGCTACCCTCAAGAGTAGTCTTGATATAGTGGCAGATGATATGAACTGCTCTGACGTATCATAACATGATATCAGGTGTAGTTCTTGCATAAATAGAGAGTCAGGGCAGGTGGAAATCAGATTGGTTTAACCAATCAATTGGTTAAAGTACTAGTTAAGGTCAGGACAGGAGAAAATGGGAAAGCTGGGTGAACAAGCAATAATAAAACTATAGTAACTTTGCAGAACCTTACAGAACCTATTGCACAGGCACCCTTCAAGATAAGTGGGCAAAACTGAGGAAAGCCATTGGCTGTTACCAGCAGCCACAACACTCAGATTTAATCCGAATAGGCAAGTTATGTCTTGCTGGGATACAATGCCTAACTTCAACAAGATTTTTAGTGGGGATACTAGGCAGCATGTCTATAGAAACTAATCGCAGATTACTCAGGTCTTCAGTTAAATGAAAAGTGGACAGAGCAGGACTTTAATCAGAGCTTGTGCTGTATACAGCATTAAAAGAGTTTCCAGGACTGTAATATCGATGACCTAACTTCAATATGAGATTGGAGGGGATTCCAACTTCTGGCATCCTTGCTGATCAGCTCACTAGAAGGGTTGCAGCATCCCCACGACTGCTTTGTCCCCTTCATTGTTTACTAAGCACAACTCTGTAGATTTGGTAATGGCTTAAGGCCTTTTTACACACAAAGATGATCGCTCAAAAGAGGGCTTTTGAGCGATCATTTTGCATAAACTACTACTTGGTACTAATGTCTGTTAGTACCAATTCATAGTGTGTGAGCAACCTGGAGCTGTATTCAGGGAACAGACTACCCGCTGTTCTATGAATAAATTCCCATAGCTCTGCCACTGGGCTGGCAGCTAAGACAATGTAATCAGCGCTCCCTGGGCAGAGCACAGTGTGCGGTCCGTCTTTTCAGCTGTTCTGCCAAAGGATGGATTTCCTGCCGAACTGAAAATTATCATTCTGCAAAAAGTGAAAGATGGGCACATTTACACCTAATGATTATCGCTCAAAAGATGGCTTTTGAATGAATTTTGAGCGATAATCGTTGTGTGTAAAAGGGCCAAGTTACTTAAATAGCTCTGAGCTGCAATACCAGGCACAGCAGAAGTAAAATGTATGTCAGAGTGCAAACAATAAATGGGATAGCACTATTTTAGCCCCGTAAAACCCCTTTAACCATGTAACAGAAATAATAAATGTAGGTAGAAATCCTCTTTGGTTAATCATGTTTTAAGATTTTTTCATAAGATAATAATAGCCTGCAGATACTTACTGTATCTTACCGTGAAAAGGTGAAATCTAAAAATATATTAAAAAACAGATTAGAAAATTGGTGGCAGTTATTTACATGTGTTGACGAAATACAAAGATTTTACAGTATGTTCTGTACAATGTGAAATTACATTATTGTTTTTTCCCATGAGAGGGGTTGGGTTGGTGGCATTAAGCCTGTTTAATTATCTCAAGATTGTTACTTAAAGGTGATTCGGAAGGTAATTCACTTCTTAATTCTTCTTTTGATAATCTTAACATGTATAGACAAATGTTTGAGGTTTTCCCACTAGCAATATTAATCACTCATTCATAAAAAAAGTAATAAATATTAGCTCTGTGGGTGTATGCCTGTAAGAGCCCCCACTTATTGCTAGAACAGGGACTCCATGGGGCAGTCATATGATGTGATGTCCAGACATGTGTTCGGCCCTCTCTATATAAGTCTAAGAGAGATAGGAACAGTCGAGTGAGCACGTTGATTACAAGAGTTTTGCTGCTAGATATCTCGCCCAGGAGTTTTGGGCTGCAGGGGCTACAATAATTATATACATTTTCCCCTGCGGCAATACAGAAAAATCAGAGGACTTTGTCAAGTAAAATCAAAAACTTTTCATGCCAATTATTGTTTACGTTGAGCAATCTTGAAGTTTTCCTTTGTTGAGTTTGGCATTAGAAAGACAGAGCTGTGTCCCAAACAGGATTCCCCTCCTATCACCCCTAGTAAGGCCTCAGAAAGGTTAGCAAAACCCACACAGCATATTTAACCCATTGATGTCATTTGTCGTATACTTACAGAGGAAGGAGTGGAGTAGTGAACATAGTGACAAGAAAGGAGAAAAACTGGCTTCTTAAAAACACTTCTTTTTTTCCAAAAAATCCATAAAATTACAAATGGTTGGTACTGTGTAACACCATGTCTATGCTTAGATGTCTTTCGAAACACATCTGAGCGTAGGCAAGGTGTTACACGGTACCCACCATTTGTAATTTTATAGACTTTTGGGAATAAAAGAAGTGTTTTTTAGCAGCCGGCTTTTCTTCTTTGTTGTTAGTATTTAAGCGGTTGACTCACAGTTAGCCTGAGCACCTGAAAACCTTCAAGCTAAACCGGGGTAAATACTACCTACTAACCAGATGAAGAAAACATTGTTTTCTGAGTTTTTGGAATTTAGTGAATGTAGTGGACTATTTAATCCCTTAGATGAGTCAATCAATAGTTTTCTCTGTCACCTGATCTACCATCATACTGCTCCTACAATGTTATTAGAAGGAGGCGCTCACTGTTCAGATGACCAAAGGTGATGTTGCATTAAAAGAGTAATGCAATAGTAGATGAAGATGCGGATCTTGAGGTAGAGATGATGTGTACCCAGTTCATGCAGGTAAAGTGGATACTGCAGAGCGGCTTGAGATGACCCCCAAGCATATAAATGATGGGGAAAGTATATAGAAAGGAAAGAAACCTTGCCAGAGACAGGTCTTAAAAGGATTATGCTCACAGGCACAATAAACTACAATACAGGAGTATTGCAGTGTACTATACAAGTGATCACATGGGAAAGTCTCCTAAAAAATAAAAAAAAAACAAATGCACAAAAAAATGTAATCAGATATTCAAAAATATGAAGACAAGCGCAAAGATTATAAGCTCGAAATAACTTGTTTCCTATTTATTATGTAAAAAATAGAAACAGCAAAAATTAATAAATGAATTAATAAATCAACCAAATTGGTATTCTCATGTCCATAACAAAAAACTATGAAAAAATCATGCCAATCAGGAATCCCATAGATGAACACAGTAAAAAACACAAAAAAGCAACGTCAGAATTACTGTTTTTCAGTTAATTTGTCATCCCAAAAAGTAGAATAAAACGTGGTATATGTATCCCAGTATGGCATCCATTAAAACTACAGCTGGCCATGTAAAGTACAAGTCCTCACACAAAGTTCCATCAACAGAATAATGAAAAAGCTATGGGTCCCAGAATATGGCGAAACAAAGCAACTTTAAAAAAAAAAAAAGTTTCTCATTTTCGTAAAAGTAGTAAAACTATATCTAGTACATTTGGTGCCACCATAATGGAAGTGACCAACAGAATAAAGTTAACATGTCATTCTTTATTGCATAGTGAATGCTAATCTCCAAATGGTGTATTGTTAGTGGCTATTGTCCATATGGCGAGACGATCGGTATGTCAAACTCAAAATGTTCCCCTTTTTATCACTTCATGAAATCAAATTAATTCATCCACCTTACGTTCCACAGGACTTCTTCTGAACTGGCACATGAACTGCAACCAGATTTACCCGCTCAAAATGTATTACTTTGACATGGTTGAGCTTTAAGATGTCCTGAGTTACTGTCCGAGACTTCTCTATGTACTTCTGTCTTTAGTAGAAGTATTTTAAAAGTTAGAGAAAACAACTTGAAGTGGAAGAAATGTCTTGACATTGACACAAATGACAATGGGCACATTTCAGACATGATTTACACTGGTGCTGATTCAGAGATATATTTGTGCCAAAATACTACAGTCAACACAAAATATTCTTTAGGCCTGGGGTTGTTTCCCCATGTTAATGAGGCCATAATGAGATGCAGAAGATATCTGCAGAGAATCCTGTCTGCACAATTCCCTTCAGAAATTCCCCTGTGGGGATGTAGTTGTTGTGACTGACACCAATAAAAGGGGCCAGCTCAGTTTTTGACACATCAAAGTTAATATTATTTGCAGTCTAGTGACCATTTACAACTTGGTAGGTATCACAGCGAAGAAAATAGCTGCAGTACAAATCAGAGCAGGAAAAAAGTATGGAAAGCCATGAAGTCACTAAATAATTGCTGACTGTATTATGACATTGCATTATAAGACCAGATTGATTAATGTAGATAATTTGTTGTATTAAAACAATCATTTTGTGATGAAAGCTATATTTTCAATTACACTGGTCAACACATTTTTACAAAAGTCATGTTACTGAAATAAAATTAGTCCTTTCTTATCAATTTTTATGTGCCCAACACGAACATGACAGTCAAAATGCAAAATTGGCTCTATTTTTTTTGTAATCTGCAATAATTGTTTACATCACGAAATGCATGCCAATAGTAATAGGCCTATGGGTAATCCCTGTAAAGAATCACGTCAGACTACGTCTTAGATCTCTTTGCCTGTCTCTTGTACTGCTGTTCAGGAGCATTTCTGGAGTGCCCAGCTGTAGTCGCCACCATGGTAGGGAACCATTGTTCCATGGTTGCGATATCTTGATGAAAACGTTCACCATGTTCATCACTAACCACAGTTGTCTGGGAAGAAATCCAGATGGGAATGAAGGAAGTGGATCTTTAGAGACATATTGCAGCCAAGTTTCTGATACTGCATCAGCCTGTCTTGTACAAGTTCCTTGTAGTTTTCTGCCCTAACATTCCCGAGAAAGTTTGTAGACACTAGGCTTGTTTCGCATCACCCTGCAGCAAGTTGTTGAACCGGTCATCTTTGAAGAGTTCTCGAAGCGGAGGAGCCACAAAAACTCCCACTTTAATCTTTAAAATGTTAGGATGCTGTTCAGGATGTTGTTACAGTCCTACTGGATAAATTTACATGGTGAAACACAGAAAATGAACTATATGAAATATCTTCAAAACGAGAGCCAATAAAAAATTTTCATGATCATACTCGAGTTCAGCGCACCAAGATACTACAGATTAGGACCTTTCTAAGTCAGTAACAATATCAGTGTTGACCAGTGTTATGTATAAACAATATATGTATATATTCTATTCTATATTGTAAAACAATTTATAACTAATAAACATAAAAATAGAAGAAGGCTTTATAAAACATATTTCCCCACATATCTCCTGGTATTGAATATTTGTCAACAATTTTTAAAAAAAAATTATACATGCATTTATCTAATCCTTCGAAAACCCATATGACCCATATGAAAATGTATCTGCCCCCTGAAAAGGAAGTGATTTATTAGTCTTTCACATCTCTTTTGGAGAGTTTTAATCCAGTCTAAGGAGTTATCTAGGAGCTGTTAAGAGTCTGTTCACACCGTAGAGTCCAAAGCAGAATTTTAGGCATGGATTCCACCTCTAAAACTACAACAGGCACCACTGGCTGTATTAGGCCTGTGAATGGGCAAAATCTACCCAATACCATAATACCAATGTATTTCTGTAGAGATCCACATGAAGTGACATGTCACTTCTTCACGCGCCTCCAAGCAGAATTGCGTCAGAAATTCTGCACATGGCTTTTGCCATTGACAGAGTTAAATCCATCTGTCAGACTCCGCCATGTAAACAAACTGTAAATGAGGATCAGTGATCAGCCGCATATTTTTTCAGCAGTAGTTATGAAATGTGGTATTACATGTAATGGGGTATGAAGTGGAGCTTCTCCAGAGTGTCAGCTATTCTTTGTAGTGACTCTCCACTCTGTGAAATAGAGAGAATCACTAAGCAATAGAGATGAGCGAGCACCAAAATGCTCGGGTGCTCGTTACTCGAGACGAACTTTTTGCGATGCTCGAGGGTTCGTTTCGAATAACGAACCCCATTGAAGTCAATGGGCGACCCGAGCATTTTTGTATATCGCCGATGCTCGCTAAGGTTTTCGTTTGTGAATATCTAGGCAATTCAAGAAAGTGATGGGAACGACACAGCAACGGATAGGGCAGGCGAGAGGCTACATGTTGGGCTGCATCTCAAGTTCACAGGTCCCACTATTAAGCCACAATAGCAGCAAGAGTGGGCCCCCCCCCCTCCCAACAACTTTTACTTCTGAAAAGCCCTCATTAGCAATGCATACCTTAGCTAAGCACCACACTACCTCCAACAAAGCACAATCACTGCCTGCATGACACTCCGCTGCCACTTCTCCTGGGTAACATGCTGCCCAACCCCCCCCCCACGACCCAGTGTCCACAGCGCACACCAAACTGTCCCTGCCCAGCCTTCAGCTGCCCTCATGCCACGCCACCCTCATGTCTATTTATAAGTGCGTTTGCCAGAGGAACCGCAGGCACACACTGCAGAGGGTTGGCACGGCTAGGCAGCGACTGTCTTTAAAAGGGGCGGGGCGATAGCCCACAATGCTGTACAGAAGCAATGAGAAATCCAATCCTGTGCCACCCCCATCTGGAGCTGCACACGTGGGCATAGCAATGGGGAACCTATGTGCCACACACTATTCATTCTGTCAAGGTGTCTGCATGCCCCAGTCAGACCGCGTTTTTTTATAAATAGTCACAGGCAGGTACAACTCCGCAATGGGAATTCCGTGTGCACCCACAGCATGGGTGGCTCCCTGGAACCCACCAGCTGTACATAAATGTATCCCATTGCAGTGCCCTGGACAGCAGAGCTAACGTCAGATTAAATGCAGGTGGGCTTCGGCCCACACTGCATGCCCCAACCTGACTGGGGTTTTTAATTCATAGACACAGGCAGGTACAACTCCCTATTGTGAAGTCCCTGTGGACCGACAGCATGGGTGGGTGCCAGGAAGCCACCGGCGGTACATAAATATATCCCATTGCAGTGCCCAACACAGCTGATGTAACGTCAGCTGTAATGCAGGTGGGCTAAAAATTAATTTGATTACACTGTAGGCGAGGGCCCCCCAAAATTGGTGTACCAACAGTACTAATGTACCTGAGAAAAATTGCCCATGCCCAACCAAGAGGGCAGGTGAAACCCATTAATCGCTTTGGTTAATGAGGCTTAATTGGTAACTAGACCTGGAGGCAGCCCAGTTAAAATAAAAATTGGTTGAGGTGAAAGTTTCAACGCTTTAATGAGCATTGAAACGTATAAAAATTGTTTAGAAAAATTATATGACTGAGCCTTGTGGGCCTAAGAAAAATTGCCAGTTCGGCGTGATTATGTGAGGGTACCTGTACGCAACACATGGCTGTCCTCACTAGGAAGATCACTTTCAGGATCCTCCTCCTCCTCCTCCTCCGCCTCAGGCCATACACGCTGAAAGGATGACAGGCAAGCAGCATGGGTACCCTCAGCAGTGGGCCAAGCTGTCTCTTCCCCCTCCTCCTCATCTTCCTCCTCCTCCTCCTCACCGCGCTGAGATATAGACAGGAGGGTGCTCTGACTATCCAGCGACATACTGTCTTCCCCGGCTCTGTTTCCGAGCGCAAAGCGTCTGCCTTTATGCTTTGCAGGGAACTTCTCAAGAGGCATAGCAGAGGAATGGTGACGCTAATGATTGCAGCATCGCCGCTCACCACCTGGGTAGACTCCTCAAACTTTCCAAGGACCTGGCAGATGTCTGCCAACCAGGCCCACTCTTCTGAAAAGAATTGAGGAGGCTGACTCCCACTGCGCCGCCCATGTTGGAGTTGGTATTCCACTATAGCTCTACGCTGCTCATAGAGCCTGGCCAACATGTGGAGCGTAGAGTTCCACCGTGTAGGCACGTCGCACAGCAGTCGGTGCACTGGCAGATTAAACCGATGTTGCAGGGTGCGCAGGGTGGCATGCCCGGTTGGAGGCTCAGCGGCGCAAGCCAGCGGTCGGTTTGCTCTGTCAGACCCTGCAGTAGTTCGTGGGCCGTGTGCCTCTTTTCTCCTAAGCTGAGTAGTTTCAGCACGGCCTGCTGACGCTTGCCCACCGCTGTGCTGCCACGCCGCGCGACACCGACTGCTGGCGACGTGCTGCTGCTGACACATCTTGATTGCGAGACAGAGGTTGCGTTGGAGGAGGAGGGTGCTTTAGTGGAGGAAGCATACACCACCGCAGATACCAGCACCGAGCTGGGGCCCGCAATTCTGGGGGTGGGTAGGACGTGAGCGGTCCCTGGCTCTGACTCTGTCCCAGCCTCCACTAAATTCACCCAATGTGCCGTCAGGGAGATATAGTGGCCCTGCCCGCCTGTGCTTGTCCACGTGTCCGTTGTTAAGTGGACCTTGGCAGTAACCGCGTTGGTGAGGGCGCGTACAATGTTGCGGGAGACGTGGTCGTACTGGGCTGGGACGGCACATCGGGAAAAGTAGTGGCGACTGAAAACTGAGTAGCGCGGGACCGCCGCCGCCATCATACTTTTGAAGGACTCCGTTTCCACAACCCTATACGGCAGCATCTCCAGGCTGATAAATTTGGCTATGTGCACGTTTAACGCTTGAGCGTGCGGGTGCGTGGCGGCGTACTTGCGCTTGCGCTCCAACACTTGCGCTAGCGACGGCTGGACGGTGCGCTGACAGACATTGCTGGATGGGACCGAGGACAGCGGAGGTGAGGGTGTGGGTGCAGGCCAGGAGACGGTAGTGCCTGTGTCCTCAGAGCAGGGTTGGATCTCAGTGGCAGGTTGGGGCACAGGGGGAGAGGCAGCGGTGCAAACCGGAGGCGGTGAACGGCCTTCGTCCCACCTTGTGGGGTGCTTGGCCATCATATGTCTGCGCATGCTGGTGGTGGTGAGGCTGGTGGTGGTGGCTCCCTGGCTGATCTTGGCGCGACAAAGGTTGCACACCACTGTTCGTCGGTCGTCTGCACTCTCAGTGAAAAACTGCCAGACCTTTGAGCACCTCGGCCTCTGCAGGGTGGCATGGCGCGAGGGGGCGCTTTGGGAAACAGTTGGTGGATTATTCGGTCTGGCCCTGCCTCTACCCCTGGACACCGCACTGCCTCTTGCAACCTGCACTGCTGCTGCCCTTGCCTCCCCCTCTGAAGACCTGTCCTCAGTAGGCCTAGCAAACCAGGTGGGGTCAGTCACCTCATTGTCCTGCTGCTCTTCCTCCGAATCCTCTGTGCGCTCCTCCTCCCTCGGACTTACTGCCCTTACTACTACCTCACTGATAGACAACTGTGTCTCAACGTCATCGTCCTCCTCACCCACTGAAAGGTCTTGAGACAGTTGCCAGAAGTCCCCAGCCTCATCCCCCGGACCCCGGGAACTTTCCAATGGTTGGGCATCAGTCACGATAAACTCCTCTGGTGGGAGAGGAACCACTGCTGCCCAATCTGAGCAGGGGCCCGAGAACAGTTCCTGGGAGTCTGCCCGCTCCTCAGAATGTCTCATTGTAATGGAGTGAGGAGGCTGGGAGGAAGGAGGAGCAGCAGCCCGAGGGTTCTGAGTTGCAGCAGTGGACGGCGCAGAACTGTGGGTGGACGATAGATTGCTGGAAGCACTTTCTGCCATCCACGACAGGACCTGCTCACACTGCTCATTTTCTAATAAAGGTCTACCGCATGGACCCATTAATTGTGCGATGAATGTGGGGACGCCAGAAACGTGCCTCTCTCCTAATCCTGCAGCAGTCGGCTGCGATACACCTGGATCAGGAGCTCGGCCTGTGCCCACACCCTGACTTGGGCCTCCGCGTCCTCGGCCGCGTCCACGTCCTCTAGGCCTACCCCTACCCCTCAGCATGCTGTATTACCAGTAATGCAGAAACAGAACGCTGTAATTAAATGTGCCGCTGATTGGCCTGTGGTTGGAGGCTGACTTCGCTTACGGAACGCCAGGAAATAATTTTGCGCAAGCCTGCTGTAACACTTAGCTGGCTGCGTATGAATTTGGAGAACTACTACACCCAGCAGAGACCCAGAACACTGAGGACAGTCACAGGCAGCCCAAATAGATTTTTTTCCCCAAATTTTTTTGCAAAGGCCCACTGCCTATATTCAATCAATAATCAATATGTCTTCTGTCCCTGCCTAAGCGCTTCTGGCCCTGGAGTATGTCAAAGAAATGCAGAGTGTTGCACTGTGAACTGCAATACAGCGGTGATTTCACAGCCCAGACAGAGCCAGGAAATAATTTTGCGCAAGCCTGCTGTAACACTTAGCTGGCTGCGTATGAATTTGGAGAACTACTACACCCAGCACAGACCCAGAACACTGAGGACAGTCAGAGGCAGCCCAAATAGATATTTTTCCCCAAATTTTTTTGCAAAGGCCCACTGCCTATATTCAATCAATATGTCTTCTGTCCCTGCCTAAGCGCTTCTGGCCCTGGAGTATTACTGCAGGGCGCAATGCTCTGCACGGCCGATATACCAAAAAAAAAAAAGTGCAACACTGCAAAAAGCAGCCTCCACAGTACTGCACACGGTTAGATGTGGCCCTAAGAAGGACCGTTGGGGTTCTTGAAGCCTAAAATACTCCTAACACTCTCCCTATAGCAGCTCCACCAAGATATTACTTTCCCTCAGCTATGTCAGAACGCATCTGTGGCGAGCCGCGGGAGGGGCCGATTTATATACTCGGGTGACACCTGATCTCGCCAGCCACTCACTGCAGGGGGGTGGTATAGGGCTTGAACGTCGCAGGGGGAAGTTGTAATGCCTTCCCTGTCTTTCAATTGGCCAGAAAAGCGCGCTAACGTCTCAGAGATGAAAGTGAAAGTAACCCGAACATCGCGTGGTACTCGTTACGAGTAACGAGCATCTCGAACACGCTAACACTCGAACGAGTATCAAGCTCGGACGAGTACGTTCGCTCATCTCTACTAAGCAAGGAGTCCTCCTCATAGTACATCCCTAAAATACCAAGGAAGGGGGCGCAATGGCCCTGAAACGCGTCTATTGTATGCTGGATTTACTCTTTATAAAAACAGAGGAGCCAAGCTTAGAATTACGTCTCATGCCTCTTTAAGAAAAGGGATTGCTACTACAACCACTTTTTCCCTACATTTATTCTTTGTAATTGGGCATATGGACAGGGGTAGTCCTAATAGAACAACCCTTCAATGACTGCTTATTTAAAAGGGTTTTCCTATAACTTCAAATTGATTCACTACCACTCTGTTCTTTCTGGTTTTTGATGGCCAGGACATATGACTGTTGTAGTCAATCATTGACTTTAGAAGCTCAGTGCTGTGGCCAGTGATGGGCTATAGTAGTCACATATCCTGGTCAGTAGCAACAGGGAAGGATAGAGTGGTTCTGAGCAATGTTATGTCATGGGAAAACCCCTTTCAGGTCCTGTAACAGCATCTATAGTGAGAAATATTTAGGAAATACAAAACTTGTGCTTTTCTTCACATATTTAGTTGTAGACTTAAAGGCTATGGACACCTTTAGGGGCATTGTTTTTTTAACATATTTTTGGCTGAAAATATTTTTTGGTAATTGTGTTTCATTAAAGATTTTCATGTGTTTGGCTTCTGTAGCTTCTATGTTTCGTAGTGCAGACCAAGCTGCAGAATGCCATTGACTAGCAAATTCAGACAACTTTGACTTAATCATAAATAAGCATAAAAGATTGATCAAGGGAGGAGAAAGAAAGGGGCTGGAGACTGAGCTGTCAGACGGCCAGCATGAGGGACTTGCCTCATGTAGCACGTAGTGTTAAGGCAGCAGAAATTAAGTCCTAAGCTCTCACTCATGACCTGAAGGTTGCGAGTTCAGTCCCTGCTTGGTTCAGGTAGCCAGCTCAAGGGTGACTCAGCCTTCCATCCCTCTGAGGTCGGTAAAATGAGTACCCAGCTTGGTGGAGGATAATAAATAAATGACCTAAAAGCCCTGTGGAATAAGTTATCGCTATTTTAACCCTTTCCAATCTTCTGTCTGACATCTAAAGACATTCTGATTGAAGGCTGCACAGCTCCGAAATCGGAAGACGTTTGGCAGGGTATTCTTACTGTATATTACTGGCCGCTCTGTTGTCGGTGGCCTCTTCAGCATGTCCCATACCACAGTACTGGCTCTGGCCAGCAGATAGTGCCATTGTATAATGGCAGAAAGAGAAAACCCCCTAGGAAACCCTGAATCCAAAATTAGATTGCAAAGGGTTAAACAAAAATACATGCATTTCAGTAGAAAAAAAAGCAATACCCTCTATGTCCATAGCCTTGAAGATGGTCACAAATAGGAAATAGTTATCAGGACTTTTGGTAGGAAAAAGATCATTAGGAAAACTCCTCTAACCCCTTCACGACCAATGACATACCGGTACGTCATGGAGCCGCGGGGTATGTATGAAGAGAGGTTGCGTTTATAACAGCTGACACCCGCGGGCAATAGCCGCTCGCGGCTATTAACCATTTAAATGCTGCCGTCAATTCTGACAGCGGCATTTAAATCCCCGGAACAATGTTCGGGGATCCTGCACGGCCCCCCCGCGGTGAGATTGGGGGAGCCGTACAGATGTCATGGCAGCCAGGGGCCTAATGAAAGGCCCCAGGGCTGCCTTAACAGACTGCCTATGAAGCCATCCCCGTGGGGTGGCTTGATAGACTGCCTGTCAAAAAGCAGTATGACATAATGCTATAGCATTACGTCATACTGCAGGAGCGATCAAAGCATCGCATCTTGAAGTCCCCCAGGGGGACTTCAAAGTAATGTAAAGAAAAAATCAATAAAGTTTTTTTTAATTGAGAAAAAAAAAAAAAAGTTGGAAAAGTTTAAATCACCCCCCTTTTGCCCTATCTATTATTAAAAAATCTGAATAATAAATTAAAAATATGTATTTAGTATCGCCGCGTCCGTAAAAGTCCAAGCTATCAAATTAGCGCTTTATTTTTCCCACACGGTGAACGTCGTCTGAAAAAAAAAATAAAGAACACCAGAAATGCACTTTTTTAGTTACCCTGTCTCCCAGAAAGCAATAAAAAGCAATCAAAAAGTTGCATGTATTCCAAATTGGTACTATAAGAAACTACAGGCCATTATGCAGAAAATGAGACCTTGCTCAACTATGTCGACAGAAAAATAAAAAAGTTATCGCGCACACAAATTATGGCAGAAAATAATTTAAAAAAAATTTAATGTCTTTGAAAAAAAAAAAGAGGAGTATAGTAAAAAATAAACTATACAAGTTTGGTATCGCAGTAATTGTACCGACCCATAGAATAAAATTATCATGTCGTTATTGTTGTCGTTTGTGCGCCGTAGAAACAAGACGCACTAAAAGATGGCGAAATGTTGTTTTTTTTTCATTTTACTCCACTTGGATTTTTAAAAAGTTTTTCAGTACATTATATGGTACTTTAAATAGCACCATTGAAAAATACAACTCATCCCGCAAAAAACAAGCCCTCATACAGCGACGTCGATGGATAAATAAAGGAGTTACGATTTTTTTAAAGGGGGAGGAAAAAACGAAAATGGAAAAAGAAAAAGGGCTGTCATTAAGGGGTTAAGACAGGCGCCAACACACAGTTGGCATATTAGTACCAAAATGTCTCTAGTAATATAGTAACACTTCCACATTACCTAACCAGGCTGTCAAGTACTAGTATATGTGCTTTTAGCAGCTCTTACTCTGTAAATTAAAATTCAAATCCATCCAATACATTTCTTCCAGTGTACAGGGTGATTCAAAAGTCAGGTCCACGCAGAATATCTTCTGAACGAAAAGAGATACAAGTAAGAAACTTTGCAAAATACTTAGATGGGTGGATGAGAGCACAATAAAGGAATCCACGAATAGAGCTTAGAATAATTAAAATATATTAAACTTTACAAAACAGAACAATAATTAAAAACATGTAGTAGGAGAAAAGATGTATCTGGATATACAGGAGCAGGACTTGAATAATGCAATAAAGAAATCATCCATGACATAAATAGGATAACAATATATACAATAGTGGATCCACTAAATCATATATAATACAAGTCAGACAACGCAAGGCAATAAATTAGGACTGTCAAATCACACAAAATAAAAAAACAAAGTTGTTACCACATGCCAATTAAGACCTGGATCCTGAGCCCCAACGCACGTTTCGCATCTGCTTTTTCAAGGGGGTATGGTTACACGCATGGTTAGATGGGTGGGTGAAAACTTTTTGGCACTATGGGGGTGTCTGGATTCAACCCACGAAAGTCAATGGAAAGAGGGTCATGAGAAATATGATTTAAGGCTAGAATTTCATCAGAAATTGATATGAGCAGTCATTCTTTCAATATCTACAACCATTTTTGAGTTATGGTTGATGTCATGTTGAGTATTAAGAAAGCTGTTATGTTGAATTATGTGGTATGGAAAAACCTAATTACATATATTTTCAGGTAAAAAAAGATGCTGTTAACAATCCAGGACAGAACTGAGATCATCCTGATGTTGGTAACTAGAGATGAGCAAGCATACTCGCTAAGGACAATTACTCGAGCGAGCATTGCCCTTAGTGAGTACCTGCCCGCTCGGAAGAAAAGATTCGACTGCCGGCGCAGGGGAGCGGTGAGTTGTGGGAGTGAGCAGGAGGGAGTGGGGGGGGGGGGGGAGAGGGAGAGATCTCCCCTCTGTTCCCCTCCCGCTCTCCCCCACCGCTCCCCGCCCCCGGACAGCACCCGAATCTTTTCTTCCGAGCGGGCAGGTACTCGCTAAGGGCAATGCTCGCTCGAGTAATTGCCCTTAGCGAGTATGCTCGCTCATCTCTATTGGTAACATAAGTTCACGTGAGGAAGCTGAGGTTTCAATCAAGAACACCCAGAAAGACAGGCAGTGAGTGCACAAACTGTCAGGAAACTGATTCAGAAGTTACGGGAAACTGGTAGAGTCCAGGACCAACCAAGAACTTGTTGTTTGGGCAGTGATGTTGATAGCTGTGCTACGTATGTTCATGAACAGTCCACATAAAAGCACCCGGGTGGCATTAGAGCATGGTGTGAGTCAACCAACTGTTGTATGGAACCTCAAGACACACAAGGGGCATCTATACAAATTGCAGCTGCGACAGAAATTATGTGAAGATAACCCTGAGACTTTTGGAATTCTGTCAGTGGGCATTACCAATATGTGAATAAGATGCATGATTTGCAAACACTGCTCTGACGACAACCCACCTATCTTGCAAACATCATCTCATGGAGCATAAAGCATATTGATTGTCCAATGGAGCAGCTTTATCCAAAGTGATTAGTCAGTTGTTGAGATCTCCTACAATCCAAGGTATATGTGTGGGAGCTATCAGCACTGCTCCACCAATTACAGCGATATAGCTGCTTTGCTGTGTGCATTCCATCAGCTCATGAGATGAACTATAAGTAGTTGTTAGATAAGTAGTGTTTCTACCAGACCGAGGGTTTTGGATAGATTTGGATATTAACAAACCATTATACCAATTTCTTTCCATGGACACATAAGACCACAGCAAAGAAACAAGAACAACATTATTCTATAGTATGACCGTAGACAATCAGTAATTACACAATACAGTAAAATATTGCTCTTTAATAGGACTACCACTACAGTAGTCTGATGATCTGCTGGCGTATATACTGATGGGACAAATTTTAGCCTGATTTTGATTGCATGGGGCAGAAAGTTAACACATTAAAAATATTGTTCTCTTAACAGGACGAAACCTTTTGTGCAGTAGTTCAAAGTTTAAATAAACCACCCTGATTGCACGACACATCAAAGATATCATGTTAAGAGTCAAGCTAACGAATAACCTGTTATGAAGTGGGGGATTCATCCATCTTTGCATGTCAGCTAAGGTTCTCTGGTATCAGCTATTCTCATGCCTGAAAAAGTTGGATGAGTTAAGTGCAGGTGCTCAGGTGTGCAACCTGTCATATGTGAAGCCTAATAAAAATTCACAAGTCTTCCTATCACTGCTGAATAGGGGTTTTCTGACCCCATCCTCTCTCTCTTTGTAACTTGGAGGATGTGGCAATTAGCATGGCTATGGCTTCTTTGTATCTCCATAATGAAATTAACAACGAACACAAGAGGTTCTTTTGAGCAACATCCTCACACAATCCGCGGATGCCAGACTTTATGCATCTGTGATGAAATACAGCTATTGATTACAGGAGATATGAATAGCTGGAATTGTGAATCATTTGAGGAATATACAGCAAAACCGGAATTGGGAGTCAACCGCGAACTCAATGCATTCACTTCTGTTGTTGTGTGACCTCAAGCACACATGAAGTCGCATACTGCTGGTGTCTGATTGTAGATAGATTCATATTATGAAATATGATGGCCATAGTTTCCCTCCTGGAGCACCCCCTGGGGAAAATATGGCCAAAAGATTAAATTGTGTGTTCAACTGGAAGATCTGTGTATTAACTCAGCTGGCCTCTTTCTGATGTCATGGGAAAAGGTTGGGGGGTGCGTTTTGGAAAAGCCTTAAAATTAAGGGGAGCACATGCCAAAAATTGTCAGATGAAGGAACAGTATTCCACAAAACTTTTGAACTTGATATATGAGAATTCCAGGGTTGGAATTTTCTACATGCTTCCCAAAATATACAAAGTTGGAAATGCAGGGAAATCACTTATCGCAGGTGTGGGAACCCTCAGAATGAATATCAGGATGGGTAGAAGGTGTCCTCAAAACCCTGGTGAGAAACACAACTGGCTACTTGCAGGACACCACTGACCTACTGAACAAACTGCCAACCATAGGTTCCCTCCACAGGGGCACCATTGTGGCCACCATAGATGTTGAATTCTTATATTCCAACAACCCACATGAGGATGGACTGACCGCCTACCAGGTATATCTTGAAGCCAATGGGATTGCCTTTGAATCTGTGTTACAACTCACAAGATTCAGCCTCACATGTAATTATTTCTTCTTTGGAATAGAGATATATCTTCAACTCACTGGAAGCGCCATGGGAGTAAAATGGAACCACAACATGCCAACCTTTTCATGGCAAAAGTGGAGAATGAATTTCTGGCCTTCTGCTTCATCCACTTATTTCCGCTACATTGATGACATCATAATCATCTGGACCAACTCTGAACAAGAACTAATAAAATTCCATGAGTGATTCAATGCCTTTTACTTCCCCCCACCATAAATCTGACATTGAGCTACTCATATATAGAAATCAACTTTTTGAACACCTTGAAAAATTTTTTAAACACCTCACTACAGACATCCCTGTACCAAAAACACATCGATCCGCCCACATACTTCAAATCCAATAATTCCCACCCCAAACACATTAAAAAGTCCATTGTCTACCGCCAGGACATCAGGTACAATTGGATTTGCTCCAGCCCAACAGACAAAGATAAACACTCATACCATCTAAAAAGAATATTTTTAAATCAGGGCTACCGTCTCCCCTCAATTGATGAATAGATCACCAAAGCCACCATAATCATCAGAAGTCAATTACTGGAGAAGGACAAAAACAATCGTGTACCTCTAGTAGTGACCTACAATCCATAGCTAGGGGTACTAAGGAAAGCTATAAGGAAACTCCATCATACCCTACACAAGGAGGACCATTTGAAAACCATATTCCCAGACCCTCTGCTTCTGTGTTACAGGCAACCCCCAAATTTGAGGAACTTTATAATCAGGAGTGCATTGCCCTCTGATACACAAAAAGGAACTTATCCCTGTAATGTAAGGAGCTGCAAGACCTGCTCACATATACTGACTGCGGACAGGATACGGATCCCCAACACACAGCAGGACTATAAGATCTCCGGGACATTCACATGATCCATATCTGTTGTTGTGTACCTGATCCGGTGTAGTACATGTCCTGTTGTAGGGCCTTGATGTTGGGGAAACAGGACAAAAACTGAAAGCAAGGATGAGGTCTTATCGCCAAACAATTGAAGAAAGAAAGACAGCATTACCTGTGGCTGAGCATTTTTCTAGTCATGGACACAACATAGAACATATAAAGGTTACTATATCAAAAGGCAACTTCAAATCTCAATGTTATAGAAGAATTTGGGAGTACAAGTTTAGAACCATCTTTGACACTCTCAAGACAGGCATCAATCTTTCAAAATCTTTCTTTACAGAGTGAAGCATATGATAAATCTGGAGCACAGTCATGGTGACCCCCCTAACACCAATTTAGGGACCATAAAACTTTCACATCCCTATCAGTAGACTAATTAAGTATTTACTCCTCTACTCATTCAGTTCTATTATTGTTTAAAGTGTAATCACACCATGTCTGTGCAGTTCTATCCTATTATGTCTGAGGAAGAACCCTAAGTAGGGTCAAAAGCTTGCTATAACATCATGTATTTTGTTAGCTATTAAAAGGTATCATATCTACAAGATTACTTGTTTCTCCATTATGAATCTATGTTGTACAGATCTATATAACAGCACAAATACTTTACATGTTCCTGTGTGAAAATTGTAGTATGTTCCAATGCATACCTTATTACATGGGTACCATATGGTAGTATATGAAGTGTATATGGCATCTGCATTATGAATACATAGAGAATCCTTGCAAAGTCCCTTGACTCTTTTTCATTTTTTATAATTATGTGGCTTCCTTATTGGGCTTTTCCAAAACTAAAATACAGATTACCTATGCTAACGTTAGGTCATCAATAGTAGTTCAGTGGGGGGCAGACTCCAATCACCCTAGCCAATCAGCCATTTGAAGATTAGGCATTAGGAGGAGCATTGCTGCCTCTTCCTTGCATACCCATGGTATTGCAGCTCAATCCCATATATTTGAATGAAACTGAGCTGCACATAGGTCATGTGACCAACGGACATGACGTTGCAAGCCGGTGAAGAGGCCGCAGAGCTTGGCCAAGTCCCTCAACTTCTTCAAACAGCTGATCTCCCAGAGGTGCTAGTAGTCGGACCTCTACTGGTCTGATATTGATGACCTATCTTGAAGATAGGTCAAGTATATTTTAGTCCCAGAAAATCACTTTAATTGTTGAGTTTTTTAATAACTAAGTTTAAAGAATGATGTTATAATACATTTTAATTGCATCCGATCACTTTCAGGCTTCCAGGGATAGTATTGTTTTCATTCAAAATGGCAGTGCCCAATCAGTGCCTAATCCAGGTCTATGTAACTTTTATCAACATTTTGCGTTCATTTCTACGTGGTCTCATTTCTGTGTCTACGGGTGTCTTGTAAATCACCCCAGGCAAAAAAACAAAACTTGCAGCATTCTTATGATAAAAATAAATCATATTATTATGGGACCACGAAGACTCTTTTTTGGATGAGCTAAGTCTGCCATCTAGGATTTGTTGCTCATTAGTTTTTTTTATTATTCTCAAATAATGCTTATTACCCAGAGAGCGCTGTCTTTTATATCGTCTTATTTGAATTTGAATAACGTTTACATCTTTATGGTATCTTTTATTTTTACACCGTTGCCAATTATTGCACAAAAACAGAAATGTTGCCTAGTTTCACTAGTTAATTATTACAGGGTAACGCATATGAACTATATAAAGTAACTATAACAATGAGCATACCTATATATTGCATATATGAGTATAGCTCTAGTGCTAAAAAGCGTAGTATTGTAATAGCAAGGTTTATGGAAAGCAGCTGTTTTCCACATATATTCTGCTAGTATTAATGAAATTGATGATGCTTATAAAAGGAGCAAGAACATATGAGTGGAAATAATAAAAATAATACTAATATGGTTGCAACACAAATAACAATAAACATGAAAAACAGGATATGGCAGGCGGCAATGCTTCCCCTTTTTTGGAAAGGTCCCCAAGGATCACTGCACTCTGCCTGCTATACATCGAATAAGGAAATGGTTTTCTCCTTGTATTTTTCTATCTAAACTTCTATTCTAGACAAAAAGTTTGGCTACAGTACCAGCAAGTGCTTTGCATCTATGAGGGTGGTTTCACCCTTTTTTTTAGTGCCAGTTTGGTACAGTCTTTTGAGCAGATTCAAAGTACAGTGAAACCTCTAGTTTCATTGGTAATCCGTCCGAAAGCAATCGGCTAAACTTGAACCCAATGAAACTCGAGGCAATTATTTCCATAGGAATCAATGTAAATCCAATTAATTTGTTCTTGACATTCCAAAAAACACACCAAACCACATTTTTGTACAGCGTTTAGCGCTGATTTTTCAGAGCTAAATGCTGTGCAACGCTCCCATTCATTTCAAAAGGGCTGTTCACACAAGCGTTTCCCCCTCTGCGTCGCCCATTGAAATGAAGGGGAGCCGTTTTTAGAGCTGCCGAAAATGTGGTACAACTTGGTACCACGTTTTTGGCGGTGCTAAACACCCTAGCTACACTGCTTGAGAAAGAAAATAAATACTCACCTTGCAGATGCCGTCGGTGTCCCGGGGGCTGCTCTCCGGAGCTTCATGCAGGCTGCTGGGCACTAGTCAAGCCATCAGAGCATCTTGCTAGTGATGGGGGATTGAAATCCCTCGCCTCCAGCAAGAGATTGCTCTGATTGGCTGAGTCGGCTGAGTGACAGCCCGCTCAGCCAATCACAGCCAGCGCTGGATGCTCCAATCACAGCCATTCATCCATGAATGGCTGTGATTGGAGCAATTAATGAATGGCTGTGATTGGACAGCAAGGTCACGTAGGCCAGCGGCTGACGGCGAAACTCGAAGCAGCCGCTGAAAGTAGAGGCAAAATACTGCCTGGAAAAATCGGCCAAACTGGAAACTGCTGAAAGAGGAAGGCAACAAAAGTAGAGGTATGACTGTATATGGGAAATATAAAGGAAAGACTTTGGTCACCTTTTTTTTTTTTTTCAAACTTCTCTTTATTTGTTGATTTTGCATATTTTTCAATAAAAATAGTACAAAGACATCACGCTTGTTGTTTTACATAGTATATACCATGTGTAGCATATAGAAACTAAATCAGCTGTTTGTATTAAATTAAAACAAACTAACAAAAAAACACAGCATAGACGGAGCATACTCATATTGTACATATTCATGCAGCTAATAATTTCTGAATAAAATAATAAAAAAAAAAAAAAAGAGAGATTTCTTTCTTTGAGACTATTGTGTGGGAGCATAGTTGATTAAGGAAAATATGGGCTGGGGGGGAGGGGAGATAATGCTGCAAATCTACCATATCAATTTGCCTCCGTCGTGTCGTGGTTTGTCAGATCCTTGCGATTTTCTTGCAGATGTGTCAGTTCTCTTTGGGAAGATTAGCTTCTCTCTCGTCCCGCCAGTCTCCCTAATGTTCCTTTCAATTCCTCTATTAGATACCATTTGGTATATTTGAAAGGAGCAACTATAGCCGAAATCTCAGAATCTGAGAAATGCGATACCAGAAAATGTTTCCATTTTTTAAAATGGTGTTTTGCCCCTTTCTCCTTGTTGCGCTCCACTTCTATTCTTTCTAGTGTCATTACATGTATGAGTTGTGCTTCTACCTCCATTACATCTGGTATTGTTTGTTCTAACCAGTGCTTAAGTAATGCCCGTTTGGCTGCCAAGAGAAAAATATGTAGGAAAGGTGGTAATGTCTGTTGGTCTGGCATGTCCATTGTCTGTTGGTCTGGCGTGTCCATTGTCTGTTGGTCTGGCGTGTCCATTGTCTGTTGGTCTGGCGTGTCCATTGTCTGTTGGTCTGGCGTGTCCATTGTCTGTTGTGGTGCAGCGTGGAATAGCATGGATTGTACGTCTACCGATATTTTTATCTTCCATTTATTCAAGATATGTTGTGCTATGGTAGTCCAGAAGGCGTTTACATATGTGCACGACCATATGCCATGTTCAAAGTCAGTAGCGTGTGCGCCACACTTTGGGCATTCTACCAATTGATTCTATGGTCTATGCGGTGCTGCAGGTATGTTGAAGCCATATATGGCGTAGTGCATCACCTTGAAAAAAGTTTCCTCTCCACACCTCACTTTGAACATGTTTACGGATGGTATTCCAGCCCTTCAGTTTTTTGCTTTCTAGATCCATGTCATTGGTAATCCCTTTCCATTGTGAAAAAAGCTTATTTTTACCTTTTTTGTTGAATTTGTGTGTAATTGCTTTTTGTATGTTGGACAAGGAAGGAGTTTGCTGTACCTGCGCAATTAACGAGTCAAAATCATTGGTCGGGGCTTCTCTGGTTAAGTTTATCAGTTTGTCTGTACAGAAAGAAAGGGTTTGTTTGATTTGTAGGAATTGTGCGCTGGGTATCTTGTATTTGTCATGGATTTCCTTCTGTGTATGCCATCTCCGGTCTTCCTCGTGCATGAACTGCCCTGCTGTTGTCAGGCCGCATGCACTCCAATCTCTGAAGATCTAATCATCTAGTCCCCTATGAAATTCAGGATGTCCTATCAGTGGCATGTGCTTGGATATTAGAAAAGGTAAGTTAAACACCTTCCTTAACTCTTTCCAGGTTACCATGGTGTCTCTTAGCAGCTGCGATCTTTTAATGTCTCCCGGTAATTTGGATATTGGCGTATGTAGGCACCCAACTAGACTCCAAGGAGCTGCTAGGTTTGATTCTATTTTCCTACAGGAGTATGCGTCTGTTTGTTTTATCCAGTCCACTATATGTCTTGTGAGACACGCTATGTTATAGCTACGTATGTTTGGGAAACTCATTCCACCTTCCTCTTTATCTAGCATCATTTTTTGTAATGATATCCGTGCTTTCTTGCCCACCCATAAGAAACGGGTGAATGCTGAGTTTAGAAGTTTCACATCTTTATGTTTTAGCAGTAAGGGGATCGTCTGCATTGGGTACAGAAGTTTTGCAAAGCTCATCATTTTGATGAGATGACATCGCCCCAGCAGAGACAATGGGAGGTGCATCCAATGCTCCAGTTCTTTTTGTATTTTATCAAATAATGGGATATAGTTTAATGTGTACAAAGAGCTTGGGGCTTTTCCTATTTTGACACCCAGATATGTGATGTATGGTTTTACTATAGTGTTTGGCCAGCCTAATGATGTCCATAACTCTGGTGGGCAGGGGGAGCCTAGCTCCAGTATTTCGCTCTTTAAGGGGTTAATGTGATACCCTGAAAGGTCTCCAAAATCTTTTATGGTTTTCAGCAGCGTCTTTAAATGTTGTTCTGGTTTTTCTAGAAATAACAGTATGTCGTCTGCAAATAGGGTCATTTTAAGCTCTTGGTCTCCAATGTTTATGCCTTCGTATGTACTAGGGTCATCTAGCTTTTGTACAAGTGGTTCTAGTGCTAAATCGAATAATAAGGGTGATAATGGACAGCCCTGCCTGGTGCCCTTGTGAAGCTCAAAGGGTGTTGAGATGAAGCCTGGTGTATGGATTCTAGCTTTGGGGTTCTGGTATAGACTGTCAATGTATTTTCTGAAAGGGCCTTTAATGTTTGCCTTGTCTAGCACTAAGTTTAGCCATGTCCAATTCACGTTATCAAAGGCCTTTTCAGCGTCTAGTGATAGCAGTATTGAGTTGTGTTTTGTGCTTTGTGTCCGGGGCTGCGTATTACGACGCTGTGCTATGTCTAGTGTTGCCATAACCTTACGGATATTTGTGACTGCTGACCGACCCTTTATGAACCCTACCTGTGCCGGTCCCACCAGTGATGTCATAAAGTTACTGAGTCTGTCAGCCATGATTTTGGATAGTATTTGGATGTCCTGGTTTATTAGTGATATCGGCCGATATGATTCAGGTAGTTGGGGGTCTTTATTCGGTTTTAGGATTAATTTTATGTGTGCTATTTTTGATTGATCAGGTTGCTGCCCGGTTTGTATTATGTGATTGTAAAAACTTGCCAGAATGGGAGATATTTCAGTTTTAAGGTGTTTATAAAATTCTCCAGTGTAACCGTCTGGACCCGGTGCTTTGCCATTTGCCAGAGAGGTTATGGCTGTCTTAATTTCGTCTGCTGTTATGCTTTCATTTAAGGTTTGCTGTTGTTCTGGGCTGAGAGAGGGCAGGGGCAGATTTTTAAGGAATTCCATCCCTTTCTCTATGTTTTCTGACGGGGCCTTGCATATTTCTGTGTAATATTCTTGCAGTATTGTGTTTATCTGTCTCGGGTGGTTCTCTAACTTTCCTGTCCTGTCCTTCAAAGAGGAGATGTTTGTCGGGGCATACCGGCCTTTTGCCAGGCGCGCCAGCAAACGTCCCGCTTTATTGCCATGTCTGTATAAGTCAGCCTGCAGATACTTGTTGTGTGTCCTCTCTTTTCTATCTAACCACAAGTCAAAGTCCGCTTTGGCTAAATACCACTTTTCTTTGTTTTGTGGTGTTTGTGACTGTAAGTAGGCTGTGTAGGCATTGCGTAGCTCTAGACTAGCGGTGTCATACTGAGTATTAATTCTTTTGCGCAGGTTTGACATATATCCCATTAAGTTGCCTCGTAGTACGGCTTTTGCTGTTTCCCAGAACAGTGTGGGATTTGTTATATGTTCTTCGTTATTAGTCACATAATCTAGCCACCATGTTTGGAGCGCTGCAGAGAAGTTCTCATCCCGGGTTAAGTGAGATGGGAATCTCCATATAAAGTCTGTGCCTTTTGGGTATGCGTCCTGCAGGGTTATCGATATTGGCGCATGGTCTGAGATTACCATTTCTAATATTTCCGTTTCTTGTATTTTGCTGATCATGTGTTGTGGTACTAATGTGTAATCGATTCGGGACCATGACTGATGAGCATGCGAGTAGAAAGAATATTCTCTACTGTCAGGATGATTGTGTCTCCATGCGTCGCATAAGCCCGTGTTTAGTGTAAATGATTTTAATATTTTGTCTCTACTGCGTGTGGCTGTGGACGGGCCCTTGCGATCTTCCTGCACATTCATCACTGTGTTCATGTCTCCACAGATCAGTTTTTGCTCGTGTGAATCATTATACACTAATCGTTCCAGACCCCTAAAAAAAGATTTGTTTTCTCCATTTGGTGCGTAGATGTTATAGATGCTATATTTGCTGCCTTCTTGCTCCAATATTACATGAGACCATCTACCTTCCTGGTCATTGCTGTCTGAAATGATCGTACCCTTAAAGGATTTGTTGATCAATGTAATAACTCCCCCTTTCCCGTTTATCGCTGGGGATCCCATCACCATACCCACCCAGTTTTTCCTCAGCCGGTGAAAGTCTTTTTCCAGTAGATGTGTCTCTTGCAATAAGGCTATATCGGGACGTAGTTTTTTAAGGTACCGTAATATCATGTTTCTTTTGTGAGGGGAGCCGAGTCCCTTGACGTTCCACGACACAACGTGCATTTTTGTGATTTGTTAATCTCTTACGCGTTTCTATGCGTATTATTGCTTTGATGACACCTCTAAGTTTAGTACTTGTGGCTTCCCTGTCTACTAGTAAAGAGGAAGGGCACGGGTGGGGGAAAAAATAGGGGTGATATGCTAAACTTACACACAATACTTTTTATATGCTGCTGTAGAGAAATTCTCGGTTAATATCTTAGTAACAAAAATAAAACTAGAACAGAACTACTCAAACAGAAATGTGGTCTAGGTTAATCTCTAGCTGTTAATCTGACTCACTTTATACTCTGCCACATATACAGTTCTGGTAGTGAGATAAACTAGACTATATATTCAGAGCAATGCTCCTAGTATTAGTTATTGGACTTCCTTTTTTCTAGCATGTAGTGCCGCAGTTACCTCGGCCTGCTGTTTAAATTATCGCATCCTAATTATGCTAACATTTTAAAATCTGTTTAAAGCATGAAATAACTTTTCCCCTCGAGTTAGGGCTTCCAGGTTAAGTCTGTGGTGTCAGTTCTTGTAACGTACTAATTCCCGGTGTTGTGTATGCATTGTTGTACACATACTCACTTCTTCAGGTCTGGCACGTGGGTGAAGAGCGGTCATCAGGGGGAGTGCGTGTCTCTTGTGACTGCTGTGTAGTGGAGCGAGCTGCGTTCATCGGTCTTGGTTGACTGTTCGCAGTCTTCTCTCCTGCGCTGTTTGTAGGGCGTCGTGGAGGTACACCATCTTGTTGCTTGCTGGTATGTCCCCAGTCTGCTTCTGCTGATACAGGTGATCTGTACATCTTGAAGGTGCCGTCATTCTGGAATACTTTGAGGAGCGCTGGGTATTGTAATTGGAAACGTATTTTTTTTTTGTATAGTATGGTGCAGATATTGCTGAAGGCCCGTCTTTTTTTTGCTACTTCTGCCGAGAAGTCCTCAAATAGCAGGATTTTGTGATTTCTGATGTAGATTGGGTGGTCTCTGTTTCGAAAAGCTTTTAGAAGAGCCGTTTTATCATTGAAGTTCAGCAGTCGCATTATTATTTGCCGTGGCCTTTGTTGCGCTGCTTTTTCTTTCGGAGGGCCTCTAGTCGTTTGCAATTCCGGTCCCACTCTGTGCACCCGTTCCACCCTGCAGTAATGTTCAATGCCCAATGCTTCTGGGAGCTCCTTCTTGCATATTTTGAATAAATCTGATTGTTGGATGGTTTCGGGCAGTCCGACTAATCTTAAATTATTTCTGCGTGATCTATTTTCCAGGTCATCAATTTTATTGGCCATGGTCTGCATAGTAGTAGCCTGCTCTTGGATGGTTTGTTGGAGTGTTTCCACCTTACTTTGCTGCTCTTTTAAGGATTGCTCCGTCTCGCCCCTGCGTTTGGAGTGTGATGTCAGCTCGGCGTGGATATGCATGAGAGATGCTTGCAGCGCCTGTTCCAGAGTTTTCTGTATATCTGGCATTATGCGCCGAGCTACTTCTGATGCAATTTGATGGAAGTCCATAGTGGAGCATGTGGGCAGTTTGTCCATTATTGGTTGTGCTGCTGGCATGTTAGGGTCATGTGCTTGTGTTTCCTGCGTCACTGCTTCCTCTGTATGACTTTGGAGCGATGGCATTTTGGGTATATTTTAAAGAGATAGCAGTTGTGGCACAGATGAAGCTGGTTTCTGGGCACTCCGCAATAAATATCGTTCCATATAGTGCTCCGTTATGGTTTGGGTTTGTGCTGTAGGTTACGTCTTTACTGCAGTTTTCCTCCTCTATCTGCATGGAATAGGGCTGTATGCAGATGTCTAAAGTCTGTGAGCTTATTCTGGCTTGGGTGGTAGTATGATCAGTCTCCCTGTCTGGCAATGCTGGGTGTTACAGGGTTGACTTTTCACTGTTCCCTGCTGACTGCACTCTGATATTCAGTGCTACTTTCAGCAGTGGCTTCAGTGTCCCACTGACTGCTCAGTCACTTTTGCTGGTTACAACAGCTTTATTGCTTTAGTGCTTTATTGCTCCGTAATCTGGCTTCTGGCAGAGTGTGCTCCCGTTGTTCCTGCTCTGCACTGTAGTCTGCCTTCTAGCAGAGCCTGTGTGCTGCCGGCCTCACTCAAGCAGGGGGGCGTGGCTTCACCTCCTGCTATGGCCGGGCTCATGGCTGGAGATGCAGGGGCTGAGGGCAGAGAGCAGGGCTCTGATGTCGTCTGTTTTCCCTCCTGTTGGTGAGCCCCTCCGCTGCGACTTTGGTCACCTTAACGCATAGCGAATCTGCTGTGCAGATTTTGCAGTGGATTTTCTTATGGATCTATCATGGATTTTAACTCTTTTGTTTGTAAGGGCTTAAATCGACAATATTAGGGTTTGAACAGACGACCGTAATTTTGTCCTTTTTTGAAGGCATGAAAATCACACCAGCAAAACGGGACAAAACGCTAATTCACTAGCGGGATTCACTTGCGTTAATACTACACGTGATAAAAGATAGGACTTGCCCCATCTTTCTTGTACATAATTTTTCTACATGCGGGAAATGATAGGGCAGAACTAGAGATGAGCGAACCTACTCGTTTCGAGTAATTACTCGATCGAGCACCGCGATTTTCGAGTACTTCAGTACTCGGGTGAAAAGATTCGGGGGGCGCTGGGGGGCCGGGGGGGGGGGGTGGCTTTGCGGGGGGTAGCAGCGGGGAACAGGGGGGAGCCCTCTCTCTCTCCCTCTTCCCTCACTCCCCGCTGCAACCCCCACTCACCCACGGCGCCCCCCGAATCTTTTCGGTGCTCGGGCGAAAAAGGGGCGTGGCTGAGTACGCTCGCTCATCTCTAGGCAGAACCTATTTTTCTGCTTTTTTTTCTTTACCTGCGAGCAATAACAAAAAAATTAAAGAGTAAAAAAAAAAAAAGATTTCTGACCGGTTCGTGTGCTAATACGTTCCATAGTGATGAGCATATTTGCGCATTCACCAATCTGTTTTAGCCCTAAATCCTCAGCATGAGCAAGCATGTTGTGGATTTCGAATTCACAGCGCTTTTCAAAAATACTGTGGGTTTGTTGCAAAAATGTTCTACTCTATTTTGAAATCTCCTCCACACAGCTTGTACTATAAGGGTTCTTCCACTTTGCTCGTGCTAAATTAGTGCGCGCAATACTCAGAGAACAGAATCCTTTGATATTAATGTATTTTTTTGCCATGCAAAAAAAAAGCAGCATGCTCTACTTTTTTGGTAATTTGTGCTCCAACGGTCCCCATAGAAGTCAAAGGGGAAGGTGCGCAAATGTGCCCGCAATGTAAAAAAAGATACATAATAAGCTGTATAATGGAAAAATAACACATCTGGAACTAATTAACTATTTCAAGTGGTGCGTCTTGTTTGACGTGCGTAAATGAAAATGCCCCGCAGATTGAAAAAGTACAGTAAAATACGCCAACGTATGCGCAAAAAAGTGTAGATTGTTCTGCAAAAATGCAGCACTGAGGCGTGCACAAATACACATACACCCGTGTGAAGGAGACCTAAATCATGCAAAATCCACTGAGTAATGTCCGCAGCATTTACAGCCTGTGTGAAGCCGGCATTACACTCCCTGCTGGATCCACTTCTGGTTTTAACTCAAAAAATGTTACAAACACCTGTGTTTGAAACCACTCTAAAACCTGCATACAATATCCCCGCACAACCCTTGTATAGTGGCATAGACAGCACTAATGTGTCATGGAATACAATTTGCCACTTTGCAAGACAGTATATCCCCTAGAGCCTCCAAAATATGGCAACGGAGCAGGGTACTATTCTTTCTTATGTAAAATCTGTCAAAGTTTTTACGATACTTTGTATAAAGTCGGAGATATACATTGTAAGATAATGTAAGATATGGGCACAGCATTATATATCTGCAATTCAACTGTATGCCAGAGCACTAATAACTGAGTTTGTGTACTGTATGGCAATGAACTTTGTATTTTTCTTTCATGGGTATATAATGATGCTCCAAATCTCTGAATGTTTTCTGCTATAAATATATTATAAATGCATCTTGTAAAGCGTCTCAAAAGAGGAATATGTTAAACGTACAAAAATAGACTGGATTTAGAGAACTTTAACATTGTTGAGATGGTACAATAAAAATCAAGTAAAGGGATAAGGAAAATACAAGAACTAGGATACTGGAATATTGCATTGTTTAAAGGGTTATCTGATGCTTTAAAACTGATTGCGCTTATTTAGAATAAGCCGTCTGCACTGGCATAACTTTAGGGGATGTGGGTGCACCCGGGCCCAGGAGCCTTACGGGGGCCCATAAGGCCTCTCTTCTCTATATAGGGAACCCAGTACTATGAGTAAAGCATTATAGTTGGGGGCCCTGTTACAAGTTTTGCATTGGGGCCCAGGAGCTTCAAGTTACGCCTCTGGTGGTCAGCATTAGATTGGAGGGTGTCTGACTCTCCGTGTCTCCAACGATGAGCTGTTTGCAGGGTCAGTAGTGCTTCAGCAAGTGTGACACCCCCTTCATTGTTAACCAGGTACAGCTCCATACTTTAATAACGTTGGCTTATTCTTAGGATAGGCCATTAATTGCAAAGAACTAGATAAGCCTTTTAATATGTTTAAAAATATATTATTTGAGCTGTTGAAACATGTTTACTTGTTCCAGGGAATGAATGTATTGGGGTCAATATATGGCTTCCGGATGTCCTATTTTTGTGTGAGTAAATATCCCAAATGCACCACATATGCGCATCTCAATGTATATGAAGTATATTATATGTCGCCCAACAGACCGTTAATAACTATTTGTTATCATACATTTCTAACTCATGTTCTTGAAGACGCCACATAATGTTCTGCATGTATGCAAATATCATTGTTACATATTTAGATTTTTTCCGAATTGTTAGTACAAAGTTCTCAAACCTATTTTTGTCTCATAAAGGACAAATATATGTACCAGTGCTACATTTTATGGCATGAAATTTCCATCCATCAACATTTTCTATCCTGGCCCCTGCATGTGGCTCCCAAGTACTATTACTGAAACACTAGGGTAAGTACCAAATGATTTGGTAATATCTTTAATAGACTTTTTCCATTTTAATATGTCATGACATGTTGTCCTAGCCACCATCTTTGCTCATCAACCTTCGTTTCCATCTCCATGGTTGGCCTTCATTCAAGCTCCTCTCTCTCAACTTTCAGGCCCTTACATCTGCCCATAGGAAATGTGTGCCTATCCCCATATTTAGAGGGCCAGTGTGTATCTTGAACTACTCTCTCTGCCAGCTGCCTGTCTTTACGCAACTGTTTATTGTATTGCAGCTATTCGGCCAGCCCTGGTTCCCATACTGAAGTTTATACCGCCTGCTTTGATCTTGACTTAATCACCTAGTTTTGTTTCTGTTTACACTCTCAGGTCTTATGTAGCATCAGCTGCCATATAACTGAGACTACTTCTTTGAATAATGGCCTGGGGATCTCACAGTGAAGATCAGATCCTAATTTGTGGGGTGAAAAGGTGAAAACTGGGTGACACCACGTGCTGCCTCCAGAATTAGTCCAAAATCAAATCGCTGTGTTGAAAAGCGAATCCACATCTGACAGCTGACATAATACAATATGCACCTTGGGTCAACATGACTTGTCATATTTAGGCCTGCGTCACACAGACGTTTTTGTATAGCATTGCCTTTTCAGTGCTGTGCTAAACCCTATATAACGCTCCCATTCATTTCAATGGAGAAACATAAAAAGATAGTCAGGGAGGCGCTTCAACTAGTTAACTGGGGGGTGTCGCTGGGTGGTCAGAATAAGTGAATAAAAATAAAGTTTAAAAGGAAATAAAATAAAATGGGACTTACCCAGTGTATGGTGGAAATCCATGTGGAGAGGGGTCCCACCAACACCTCCTAGTCCAAGTTTGCTTGTCAGACCTCTCAAGGGTCTTACTCCTCTGGTGTCGACCTGGTTCCTGAGTTGTTGGAGTCTGCTGCAGAGCTTCTGTGTCCAATAGTAGATTGGACCCACGGAAACGTGATACCGATGAAAAAAGTTTGAAAAAAATGCTCTTGCGCCGTCTCAACAAACAACTGGAGTTGACAATGTAATATTGTCTAAAAGATTTAATAAAGTACAACGCGTTTCGTCGCGCAAAAGCGACTTTATCAAGTACATCATGTACTTGATAAAGTCGCTTTTGCGCGACGAAACGCGTTGTACTTTATTATAGTTGTGATCACGAAAGAAGTATTTTTCAAAACGTGTCTTAGCATAGACATGGTATTACACGGTACCTACCATTTGTAGTTTTATGGACCTTTTAGAATAAAGAAGTGTTTTTAGGGAGCCGGTTTTTCTCCTTTGTTGTAGCTGAGCTTCCATAGGCGTGAGTGGAGCTCAGATGTTTCCATAGGTCAGAACTAGAAGTCATTGTGCTATGGTACTAGGAGGTTGACAGAAGACCCAGTCAACACAGTCAATCAGTATGAGAAATGTAATTAAGGGTCAAGGTCAACCAAAATGACGAAACCAGAGTTAATTTGTAGCCAGAGTTGATATCAGAAGTATAAGAGTACAATACTAGTTTTCAATCCCTTGTCAGAGTGCGGTCATTGCAAGAAACAGCTAACATAGCAACATGGCCAGACAGTCTGAACAGAGCACTGAGAAGAGAAAGCACTGTATTAAATAGATTGGAGGTTGTTTGGAAAGACAAGCAGTTAGTGGAAAGCAACAGTAATGGGACACAGAGCAAGACAGACAAGACAGGCAGGATCAGGGTACTTGCGAAATAGATAAGGGTGTGCTGGAATCCTGCAGGTTGTGACTTTAAAGGGAACCTGTCATCACGCTTGAGCCCCATAAACTACATTATAGGACTTGAAGGTGATGAAACGGTGAGTCCAGGGAGCTGTGTTTCATACTGACCAGGCGCCTTGCTGCAGTGCAGTGTCTCCACGAAGATTGTGTGTGCCAGTAGCTTGACTTATGCAAATAAGGAAGATGGAACAATACCTCTGCAGCGCCAACTATTAGATGGCAGTATTCCTTCAAATCACTGTATGACTTTAACAAGTCTGTTAAACAATGATTGGGAATAGAAAACCCAGCCAGAAAACCATACACAGATAGCTGTTTCGGGGTGTTTGCCTCTCATCAGTGTGCAGTAGGTTTCTGGCTTGGCTGGTCAGAGGCCTGTGATGTGGATCAAGAGGGGTGTCATCTCTCCTTAAGGTGAGCATGATTGTTTCTGTGCACCCATCTTCCATAGGAGACAGTTTCCCTTTAAAATCTACAGTGCGGCATAACAGAAGAAGATACATTGTGTATTGTAAATATAAACATATAGAACTCCTCCTCCCAAACTTATAGTATCTGTGACTGCATGCAGCTGACCAGACTATATCCACAAGTAAATCCTGCATGTAAGGAAAATGAGGCAACATTCCGTTTATCCAAATCTGTACATATATTTGTCCAACATCCAAGTGTGCGACTTTTAGACTGAGGACTGACCCATTTTCAATGCATTGTGTCTCTCCCATCACAGAACTACAGGATGCCTATATTCCAAGAGTATCTAAAAGCTTTTACTCAAAGTCAGAGCTATAATATGACAACAATAGAAGTCTGTGGAGCCATACTTTACCCAGTATGTTTCAGATTTAATATGCCGTTCGGGAGAAAAATCATTGCGCCGTGTTCCATCCGATGCTGCATTACATAACTACTTTCCTGCATTACTTGCCCTCACTATGTGATACAGAAGAGATGTAAAAAAAAAAAAAAGAGAAAAAGAATAAAAAAACTGATCTAAGCTTCTTCAAAGCGTTCACATCTGTAGTAGCGAGTGGGGTGGAGCAAAGAAAAAAAAATCAAAGGACTTCGACTCTAGAACAGCTTTTTTCTTTCTAATGACTCTTAACACTTTCCTATTAAAGAATGTATCCTTAAAAATAAAGTCACTGAGCAATTGCTGGTTTGCATTCATCTTCCTTTTTTATCTATCTGCACCAGTTAATGGAGAAGTACATTTTCCTATTTGCTTCAGTGGTGCTCGTTTTGTACAGTTTAACTTCACAATTCAAGAGTCATTGATGTCAGGTCCTAAGGGCATGCTTTGGCTAGTATGACTGCTTAAATGAAGTATGGCACCCTTATTAACTTGTCAGGGGAGGATGCAGCTGCATCATTTGCTCACCCATTTGCTTAACTTAAATAAAGGTTGGTGGTTAGGCTTCTGTGGCATTGTGCTCTCTAGCTAATTATCAGCGTATTTGTTTTACAGACAATTAGCCACCTGGTTCTTTCTCCCACTAAACTCAGGTCATCATCATGAGTTACATCTGCTTCTTCAGGCCCTAGACATAAAAAAAATCAAGATAATGCTGGCTTTGATTAGAAAAATCACATTGAGACCACAAGAAGGTGTGCGCAGCACATTAAATCCCCACAAAGGATGGTGTTCCAGAGTCATTTACCTTCCTGTTTGCTGTATATTGAAATAGTTTAGTACTAACCGAATTGTAGTAATTATTGACATAGAATAACCTTATAGTATAACCATTAATTATACTATTATATTTGTTGTACTGGTCGTAAAAAATTGGGATGATGTTCAGTGTTAAAAGTGTCAAGTTTATAATTTTTCAAAATTTGAAATTTTTTTTAATTTGCCTAATTTGCAATTGCTAAAATTTTTTAAATACCGGGCTGACATTAAAAAATGTATTCTATTTTTTTTTTTAAATATCTATTTATTTGGAAAATATCTTAAAACTACTCTATTTTATGTTCAAATATCAATACTACTAATAATAGTCTTTATTTATGTGGTGCCAAAAGTGCTTAATATTAGAGCACCGGGCACCAAAGCAACTGATGTCTATGGTTTTCTCTAAATGAAATAAATATTTATTAGATTCTATATATTTTTTTAATTTGACTATACTGTTAAAAATCCACACGTACAGAGCTTTAGGGCTTATTCAGACGACCACATATTGGCCAGGTATTCACGCCGGCTGATATATGGCATCTCTCTCTGCAGGGGGAGGAGGCTGGAAGAGCCGGGAGCAGTGCTCTGAGCTCCCACCCCCTCTCTGCCTCCTTTCCACCCCCTCTCCACCCCTCTGTACTATTTGCAATGAGAGGGGCAGGGCGGGGGTGGGGCTAAGTCCCGGGAATTAGCTCCGCCCCATCCCACTTCCCCTCATTGCAAATAGTGCAGAAGGGGCAGAGAGGGGGTGGAGAGTTGGCGGGGAGGGGGCGGGAGCTCAGAGCACTGCTCTCGGCTCTTCCAGCCTCCTCCCCCTGCAGAGAGGGACGCTGCATATCGGCCAGCGTGAATAGGTGGCCGATATACGGTCATCTGAATAAGCCCTTAAGTTGACGTTCTTGGGTCTCATTGTAAAGTCTGTAACAGGGCCCCCACCTACCTTTCGATATGATATTTATAATACTGGTGTCTTTTTCGGTGGTAGAGGGCTCAGATACAAAAGGCAACAGCTGAGTTCAATTCTATATACCCCAATAAGAAGCAGCACCAACAAAGTAATGTACACAGAGAAACAAATACAAATGAATCATCTTTATTAATTACACATGTCTAAATCAATTAAGATCATAGTGACAAACCAATAAGGATATAAAGATCCCCCGAGGTCTAAATACATCCACATACTGAAGTGCATTAACAGTGGGAATCAGTAAATACAACCATATGAGACAAGAGATCTCATATGTACACTGTATTACCCTATAAAATAGCCCATACATGCAAAAACAAATAATGCCTTTACAGGCCACATGGATGTTGCACCTGACGCGTGTTTTGCTGTTAACGTCATCTGCAGCTTTCAAACAGGATGTGACTCTAAACTGTTAAATACACGGTGACTAATCAGAATGGATTTAACACACCTGAACACTGGAGTATGAGAAGTTGCCGTCTACCAGAGGAGTAACTTGAAGTTTCTGGGCCCCAATGCAAAATCTGTAATGGGGCCCCCAACTATTATGCTTTATTCATAGTACTAGGCTCTCTATATGGAGAGGAGAGGCCTTATGGGCCCACTAAGGCTCCTGGGCCCGGGTGCCACCGCATCCCCTACAGTTTCACCAGTACCGTCTACTAAAGGGGTGCACAACATGTGGTCCACAATGCCATTCTGTGTGACCCCAATCATCTGGACACAGAAATATCTACACTACCGTTCAAAAGTTTGGGGTCACCCAAACAATTTTGTGTTTTCCATGAAAAGTCACACTTATTCACCACCATGCGTTGTGAAATGAATAGAAAATAGAGTCAAGACATTGACAAGGTTAGAAATAATGATTTGTATTTGAAATAACATTGTTTTTACATCAAACTTTGCTTTCGTCAAAGAATCCTCCTTTTGCAGCAATTACAGCATTGCACACCTTTGACATTCTAGCTGTTAATTTGTTGAGGTAAGCTTGTGAAATTGCACCCCACGCTTCTAGAAGCATCTCCCACAAGTTGGATTGGTTGGATGGGCACTTCTGGCGTACCATACGGTCAAGCTGCTCCCACAACAGCTCAATGGGGTTCAGATCTGGTGACTGCGCTGGCCACTCCATTACCGATAGAATACCAGCTGCCTGCTTCTGCTGTAAATAGTTCTTGCACAATTTGGAGGTGTGTTTAGGGTCATTGTCCTGTTGTAGGATGAAATTGGTTCCAATCAAGCGCTGTCCACTGGGTATGGCATGGCGTTGCAAAATGGAGTGATAGCCTTCCTTATTCAGAATCCCTTTTACCCTGTACAAATCTCCCACCTTACCAGCACCAAAGCAACCCCAGACCATCACATTACCTCCACCATGCTTAACAGATGGCGTCAGGCATTCTTCCAGCATCTTTTCATTTGTTCTGCATCTCACAAACGTTCTTCTTTGTGATCCAAACACCTCAAACTTGGATTCATCCGTCCACAACACTTTTTTCCAGTCTTCCTCTGTCCAATGTCTGTGTTCTTTTGCCCATCTTAATCTTTTTCTTTTATTGGCCAGTCTCAGATATGGCTTTTTCTTTGCCACTCTGCCCTGAAGCCCAAAATCCCGCAGCCGCCTCTTCACTGTAGATGTTGACACTGGTGTTTTGCGGGTACTATTTAATGAAGATGCCAGTTGGGTACCTGTGAGGCGTCTGTTTCTCAAACTAGAGACTCTAATGTGCTTATCTTCTTGCTTAGTAGTGCAACGTGGCCTCCCACTTCTTTTTCTACTCTGGTTAGAGCCTGTTTGTGCTGTCCTCTGAAGGGAGTAGTACACACCGTTGTAGGAAATCTTCAATTTCTTAGCAATTTCTCGCATGGAATAGCCTTCATTTCTAAGAACAAGAATAGACTGTCGAGTTTCAGATGAAAGTTCTCTTTTTCTGGCCATTTTGAGCGTTTAATTGACCCCACAAATGTGATGCTCCAGAAACTCAATCTGCTCACAGGAAGGTCAGTTTTGTAGCTTCTGTAACGAGCTAGACTGTTTTCAGATGTGTGAACATGATTGCACAAGGGTTTTCTAATCATCAATTAGCCTTCTGAGCCAATGAGCAAACACATTGTACCATTAGAACACTGGAGTGATAGTTGCTGGAAATGGGCCTCTATTCACCTTTGTAGATATTGCACAAAAAAACAGGCATTTGTAGCTAGAATAGTCATTTACCACATTAGCAATGTATAGAGTGCATTTGTTTAAAGTTAGGACTAGTTTAAAGTTATCTTCATTGAAAAGTACAGTGCTTTTCCTTCAAAAATAAGGGCATTTCAATGTGACCCCAAACTTTTGAACGGTAGTGTATGTGTGGCTGTTCATACGTAGTTTCCATGTCAGGGGATAGAGGAGTGGCACATAGCAGGGCAACAGGAATAGACAACTACTAAGGGTGCCCTGTGCAGCCATGTCTGGTTTCCCAATATATTATAAGAATAAAGTCTCTTGACTCGTTCACTGCTCCAGAAATTAGTATATGAGGCATTGTATATGCATGCAGCTCTCTCCATAGCAGTTTACAGGACTTATGAAATGCTAGGCCATTACCTCGACATCCATCATCTACAATGCCTTGTGCATTGTTTCCTCTTCTCTGGAGTGCTGATTGGGGGGAAAGGTGACCCTGTTTCTCGCAATAGGTGGGAGTCCTGGAAGTGCAACTTACTTAGATTACGCCATATACTTAGGATATACCATAAATGTCTGCGATGGGTCCTTGGAAGTGGTTCAGTATGGCAATGTGGTCCTCAGACCAGAAAAGGTTGTGCAACCATAATCTATTATCATTGGCACAGATTAATGACATGGTGATGCTGGCATCATGAATAATCACATCATGGCACATCAGTGCCATCACCTTCTGAATGCAGCGACCAGTATGGTGCCAGTGCTATGACGTAATCATGCCATAATGCATGTACACCTTATTCCCACCCATATCGTATTGGACACATTACTGAATACAAGAAACAATATGCCGCTAGTGTTATGACAGCAGAAACAGGAACAGCTGATGGGAGAGATGGGGGGAACTGAGAGAAGTGAATGCAAGCTCTTTATTATTTATTTGCCATGAGGAACCCGTTTTCTACAGAGAAGTTTATCTCAGACAATCCTTTTAACATAATAATGGAGGACCAGTGCATGTGCAATAGGTATGGGAGGCCAATAATGTAATTCTACAAAGGACCTTTGGGCCCCCTGAAGCACCAGGGTCCAAACGTGACTACTACCTTTCCTGCCCCAATAAATCCATCCATGTTCATACTCTACCTTTGTTTGAGTATGATTTTATGCAGAGGCACATGCTGTCCTATGGAAGAACACAGTGCCTTTCTCCATGGCCCACCATGCAGGATATGTACTGTGCTGGGATCATGGATCCTTAAGATTGTAAAGGTCATAATTATATCACTAATTGCAGATTTGGGCACTTGATACTCAAACAAAGCAAATGGCTTTTCAGTAAAGCCTTAATATGTAATAAACACTGTACATTGTTTAACAGATTCAATGGTAACAACTCATTCTCATTCAACAAGCATGGCTGTGCTGAAAGAGGACAGAAATATATTTTATGAGTTTTCTGTGATTAAATATATACTACTTACTATTATTAATAAGAATTTGTGTCATAGCTCGACAGTCATGTCAGATTGGAACTAGGGTGACATCCCGGCAACAGCCCTGGCCTATGTCATCCACACGTCAGTGCATGCTTAGTGTCATTTCCACTCTGGGGGTATGTGGATGGCTTGGTAGGCTGGGAGGCGTGTATCCCAGCCAGCCAATCAGCACCTGTCTGTATACATATATACCGGGTCCTCTTCAGGGAGGACACCAGTTATACTTCTAGTCTGCAGGTGTTTCTGGTGAAGTCGGCAGCTCCTGTCCTGCTCCATTTTCAGATAAGTCTGTTTGCATTTAAGGACTTCTTGTCTCTGGCTATTTTACTATTATATACATCTAATTCAGTGAATTCTTGTGACCATCTACATTGTATACTTTGCAATTTCATGTAGTAAATATTATTCTTATTTTACAACTAAGAAGAATCAAGGTGACCCCAGGTTCCTGATGTGGGGTCGCCCTCATCAGGGCGAGTTGTCCACTTTTAGAAAGGGTCTCATTGTGTTAGTTTGATAGGGTCCAATTTCCTCTTCCCACACTTTTGGTTTATTTTCTCTCATTTTTAGTTCTCTGCATTAGAATACTGTGTGTACATTCGTCCTTTCAAGACTAGTTATGTCTGATCCGGACAAGGTGTTTTGTATCCAGCTCGGAAGTAACAATCTGTTTTCTTTAAATGCATTTTTCCATGACTTAAAATAACTTCACAACCCCTCTGTCCTTCCTTATTGCTGCTGACCAAGACATGTGACTGCTGCAAACAATCACTGGCCACAACAGTGACCCTCTATAGCCAGTGATTGGCTGTAGCAGTCACATGTCCTGGTCAGCAGTAGCTAGGAAGTACAGAGCGGCTGTGAAAGAATTTTTGTTAGGTTTGTGCTGCTGGAGTCTGTTGCTCTACAGGGTTCCAGGAGCACACCTTCACAGGTGAGGGATAGTTTAGCTTACTGGGTGCAGTTTGCTATTGCCAGCCAATCCCCAGGGTCTGAGCTCATATATAAATACAGGGCTCTTTCAGTGTCTGTTTGGTATCCATGGTGAGCAGTCATATTTCCTTTTGTGTGGCTTGTGTTCTGTTACCTTTGTGTGCAGCTTGCTGTGTGGCTTGTGTTCAGTGTGCAGCTTTCTGTGTGACTTGTGTCCTGTGCTGCTGGATCATGTGTCTCGTTAGAGTAGGGACCGCGAGACACAAGGATCCTTAATCGCTGGGCTCACGCCTTAAGTGACTTTGGCCAACTCACAAACTAATCCCTTGTATTTATATTTCAGCTATTCCATCTGCTTTAGTATGCGGGGACGTTTGGCGAGTGTGTTGACTGTTTGTCCTAGGTTATGGCTGTTTGTGAGTCGAGTCCGCCGTATGCATTTCTTTGTCCAGTCTCTGTTTGTTTTCAGTCCCTTGGTACTAACATGTGTCTTTGGGTCATGTTCGTGTGGGCCTGGTGCCTAGTTGCCCACGTGAACGAAACTGTTACGGTATGCTATCCTTGATACGCTAGCCCAGGTTGCCCTGGATCCCACCCACAACCCCTGTTCCTGCCTGCTTGCTTCCACTCCTGGCTAACCCCAGGCGGGCAACTGGGTGGCGGTCCCTACTCTCACTAGGGACCGAGAAGGGACGCTGGCGTACCTGGATGGAAAGGGTAGAATACTGACAGAAACAGCAGATGAAAAGCAACCAACACGAACAAACTTATCAGAACCGAGACACTCATACATGGCAGCTGCACTCACAGGTGCGTGTGTGCCACCACACTGGCCAGGCACCCGCGCCCCCGGCAACCGGACAACCGCACACCGCTGCCTCGGGAGGACCAGCAACCGCTGCATGGTAACAGACTTTGAATAATACTATTTTTCTTAATTAATAATAGTCAAAAGAGGGGTTGCAAAGCATCAGAGGCCCAATCACAATAGGATCAATGTGGTAAGAAGAGGACCATCCTACAGACTGGTCATGACATCATTTGAACTATGGCCTGAATAGTCAGATGAGAAAAAAGCAGATTTTCCATAAAATTTCACACACACATTTTATATCGCACTTGTACTTGTTTGTATAGCTTGATGACTTATTTCCTCCTACACTAGTCTGACAGTGGTTAAAGTGGCTTCAACTAAAGCTGAGCAAACCTGCCAGAAAGTCTCCTGAAACAGCACTGCACATTTCCGTAGCATAAAACTAAAGTTGCAACATAAATGATATTGACGTAAATGAGGATGAGCTGCAATACCAGACAGCCCATGGACAAAGTGGTGCTATTTCCGGGAGAAAAAAAAAGATTTTTTAAAATATCTTGAACAAACTCTATAAGCTGCTTATACACTAGTACTTTCAAAACACTGGAAACATAGATTCTGACAAAGTCAGATACCTGTGAAAAAGCCAACATACTATATCGTTGGATACATTTGTTACCAATTTTTGAAAGTCATTTGCGTCAAATTCTGATTGTGTATCTGTCAAACCTTCATAGACCAACACTGTATAGAAGGTTATTCAGAAACTGTCTAAAATCACTTGTGTATGGCCAATGTTAGACTCCCCATGTACTGGAATGCCTGAAATACAGCAAGGGGGTGGTTGACATGTTAAAAAATATTTTTTTAGCTATGAATAGAGCAGTTTCTTGCATAAGCACTTAAGGCACTTTTACATGCATTGATTATTATCGCTCAAAATGTGTTCAAATGGCCAAAAGTGAGCAATAATCATTACATGTAAACGCGGGGAGTCATGCACTATTTGTTCACTTGTCGTTTAGCGCTGTTTTTTAGCCGGCACAAAAGTAGTCGCCAGGCCGTTCAAAATTTGCTCCATTCAAATGGAAATCATTCAGTATTTTGAGCGGCTTGACGACTAAACAATGTACTCTTTGGGTATGCCTTGCGTTTTTACAAAGCTATTGGACCTGCATTGAAAAATTGCAATGACGTAAAGCATTGGATTCCAAAGGAATTAATTCCCATGAGCAATTTTCGGGCACGTAAAAAAAAAACACGTTGTCAAAACAAGAAATCGGCATCCATTTTCGGTCACCGATTTTTCTCGCTGCGTGAAAAGATAGGTCTTCATCTATCTTTTAGAGTTGAATTTCTTTTTAATAAGTTTTTCAAATAACATTGACAAATAAGCATGACAACAATACTGAGCATTGAATCGACACTGACATAAAATAACAGTGAGAAATGGCAAAATAAACATTGTCATAGAATAAAATGACAATATAGATAAGTAATCGCTAGTGGTCATAACCTATCATGGGTTAATTATAATTACCTATGATTAGTATCATGCTACAATAATACAAAAAACATTAATGAACTGTATTAACCTACCCACAGGGTCCCCTCCAAACCCCATAGACCCTTTATAAAAAGTTTTCATTCAACCAGTTTGAATCCTTCTTAATAAAAGAAAAGAGAGAAAAAAAAAGTGAAAGAAGAAAAGAAATAAAAAAAAAAGAAAAGAAAGAAAAAAAGGGAAAAAAGAGAGGTCAACAGCCCTGCCTCTGCCTTTGAAAGCCCTTACTCCATAATCTTTTTCCCATCTAATATAGTAACATAGTTTGTAAGGACGAATGAAGACAATGTCCATCTAGTTCAGCCTGTTTATCCTCCTGTGTTGTTGATCCAGAGGAAGGCAAAAAACCCCAAAAGCAGAAGCCAAATAGCCCTTTTGGGGAAAAAATTCCTTCCCGACTCCCTAATGGCAATCAGACTAATCCCTGGATCAACCCCTAATAGTTCCTACCTGCCTGTATACAAGGATTAACAATTAACCTAAGATTTATATCCTGTAATATCCTTCCGATCCAGAAAGACATCAAGTCCCCTTTTAAACTCCTCTATGGATTTTGCCATCACTACTTCCTCAGGCAAAGAGTTCCGCAGTCTAACTGCTCTTACAGTAAAGAACCCTTTCTGTATTGGTGATGAAACCTGCTTTCCCCTAATCGTAGCGGATGCCCTCTTGTTACCGTTGCAGTCCTGGGTATAAACAGATCCTGGGAGAGATCCTTGTATTGTCCCCTCATGTATTTATACATAGTTATTTGATTACCCCTTAGCCGTCTTTTTTCTAGAGTAAATAGTCCCAATTTGGATAGCCTCTCTGGGTATGCCAGTCCCGTCATTCCATGTATTAGTTTAGTCGCTCTTCTTTGAACTCCCTCCAGTACTGTAATATCTTTCCTGAGCACCGGTGACCAGAACTGTGCGCCGTATTCCATGTGAGGCCTGACTAGTGCCTTATATAGTGGGAGGATAATGTTCTCGGCCTTCATCCCTATACCTCTTTTAATGCCTTTGCAGCAGCTGACTGGCATTGGTTACTCCAGTTTAGTCTACAATCCACTAGTACCCCCAGGTCTTTTTCCATATCCCTTTTCCCTAGCAGTACCCCATTTAGTGTATATTGGTGACATCCGTTTCTCCTGCCCATGTGCATAACCTTACATTTGTCAACATTGAACTTCATTTGCCATTTTTCTGCCCAAGCCCCCAGCTTATCTAGGTCAGTTTGTAGCCGCACATTGTCCTCCGTTGCATTAATTATATTGTATAATTTTGTGTCATCTGCAAATATTGATATTTTGCTGTGCAGCCCCTCTATCAGGTCGTTGATAAATATATTGAACAGAATGGGGCCCAATACTGAACCCTGTGGCACCCCGCTAGCAACTGGCTGCCCACTTGGCTCCAGATGCCTGGGCCACCTAGTTTACCCTAAGTTGGCACAGTTCCATCCGCGAGCCAACCGCACATATCTAAGATCCCCGAAAATCCTTCCGATTCTCCCAAATAATGTTGTAGGCTGCACAATCAATGTCATTTTTCGCCCTGAGTTCTTCCATATGTTTGATCTCAGCCAGATTTAATAGCCAACTAATTTGTGTAGGCAAAACCTGAGAATTCCATTATCGCGAGATCAGAATTCTCATGGCCAAGAAAAATAAGCGTAGAATATCTCTTTCAGTTTAATTTAGTTTAGTTTTTAATCTATCTTTTGACAAAAAAATCCAGGAAGCTCCCATAGACTCCTATGGGAACTGAAAAAAAAGGAGGGGGAGGGAGTTTACCTGCGTCCAGCGCTTTGGAAAGAAGACAGCTGCCACTATTTAAGCTATTGAAGCTATTAGAAGTCATTCGAAGGATTTCTGCCGACCAAAGAATTTCCCCATGATATGCCTGTGTGAATGGACGAGAAAACGCTAGTTAAGCTCCAGACTCGATCGCGGCTATTGTTTATTGATGCAATTTTTGCCGCTGTGCAGCCAGCGTAATAACGAATATATTTGTGTAAATGAAACTTTAGAAGGATTTGGTAGGAATTGCAGATCAGCTGTAGTCAGATGTAAGCATAGTTCGGTGCATAGGAAATGGAGTTCAGTATAATGGTGAGCACAATGATCTGAACAATCCAGAATACTCAGGCCAATAAAAAAGTCCAAGGTTGAGAGTTTAAATAAATAAGTACATTAATTAATTTACTAATTATTATTAATAATAATAATTTGTTTATAAAGTGCCAACATTTTCCAGAGCACTTTGCAAGTCAGAGGGAACACAGGCAAAATAAGACATTACATACCATATTAAACCAACAGACAGTTTCAACAATACATGACATGCAGCCTTGAACTAATAGACAGTTTGAACAATAGGATTGAGGTTCCTGCTCATAAGAGTGTTAAGAAAATTGTAGATCAATGTATCAGTTAATTATTCTATATTGCATTGTAGAGCATGATACTAGTATGAGTAAGGGGTTAAATGTAACCCTTCTTTAGGCCTCCATGTCTTCTCAGGAAAGATGAGAGTCTACTAGACCCCCCATGTATGCATATCTATAGACAGGAAACTATAGACTACAGGGGGTAGGCCTGTAAAGCATTACATGCATTCCTTTCTCCTGAATTCATAATGGTCTCATTGTATGTAATAGATACACCCTAGAAGGTGTAACTTATGTTAATCATTTTTATTTTAGCCTATCATATATTCTATCCATTTTGGAGGTATATAATTTTTGCTGTGATGTCATTTAGGGTATATATACTTTGTCCACCTCAGAATAAAGTAGAAAATCACTTGATACCACATAAGCTGGTTTGATTTGAATTTCTCCTGGGCTCAGACTTCTGCACGAGATCTGGGATCGTCTTCTCTTTTATAAACACATAAATTCTCCTTACATTTTTGGTCCTTCGAGCCGGAATCACTCACTGCAGAGGGAAAGGATAGCCTGGCTGTGAAAAGGTGGGTCTGAAGTACTCTCCGATCATTAAAAGACCTCCGTCTTGCTTAGACGTCATTAGAGGCCAGTCGGGCATCCTGTCTGAAACAGTGACGTTTTTCCGAACTAGCCGGAGAATTTGGAAGCCTCCCAGATAACGTGTAGTAAGTATAACAATGGTTAAATTTTTCTTCTCTCTTCTTCTTCTTCTTCTTCTTCTGTATACTTTAGTGTTAGTAGAATTTACAATGTGTATTGTAAATGAGAGACAAGTATAGACGAATAGGTTGTCAAAGGACAATAGCAGTAGTCTATGTGAGACCATAGCCATTGTGAGAAGGCTACAGGAAAGAATTAACTCCGTGCGACACGTAAAAAGTGGTTAGATGACGTCATGGGACACAGGGGTGTCCAGGAACTTTACTTCTTATCTTTCTATTACTTTCTCTTTGATATTGTGTTATAGAGTAATTAAGAATATAAAGAGGGCGGCCGCCTACTAACATAATGTACTATTTGTATTGTTGTCTTATATTGCATGAAGCGAATGTGTGAGGAGGAGATGGTAGATCCCTTCTATAGTATAATCAGAAGGGAATAGGAGGTTATATAATGAGATACATGGTTACCCTGAGGATGGGATCCTTGCAGGATGTTTTGCAATATGCAAAACATGCAGAAAAGTGTTACAAAGAAAAGGGTGAGAAAGTGAGGTTTTTTTATATGGGGAGAAGAATGTGATATGATGGTTCAAGAAAGTCAGAGAGGTTATTGGATAGCGAGAGGATGTGAAAGTAGAGACAGAGGAAGAAGCAGAGCTCAGGGATTTAAATGTATGTTGGAATTATGGGAAGTCTAGTGATTTTGCCTGAGAGTGCCCTGAGAAACAATGTTCTCAGCCACCTTGGGGAAAAATGACTAGGAGGGGTCGATGTACAACACTTGGAGGATCTCATGGCAATTTCCACTGCCTGAGATAGATCTCCAGGTGAATGGGCGGATGATTACTTTCCTGGTGGGCTCAGGAGCCACCAGGACATTAATACATCCCAATATGTGGCCAATATAAAATGTAGTAATAGTCATATCCTGGTAAGAGGGGTTAATGGCCGGACCCACAGGGAATCCCTCTCTGAACCAGTTATAACAGACCTAGAGACAAATAAGCCTGTGAATGTCAGATTATATAGTCTTGAATATGTCCAGTAAATGTGTTGAGATGAGATATTATGATAACATTAGGTATACCTTCACCAGAGTACCTCAGGGCTGCTGTGAATCTCCAACAATTGTCTCCCAGGCTGTCAGTACACTTAGCCCAGTCCCAGCCTCTTAGAGGTAGTCAGCGACTACTGCATGTTGGTAGTCAGCAGCAGACAGTGGAGAGAATTGTGGGGGGACACAGTCGTACTCTTGAGGTTTATGTATGAGCAAGGCCATAAAGTAAACAGGTAGAAACTCCAATATTGTCAGTAAACAGTTAAATATTTGGGGTATAACCTGTCAGATGAAGGTAGGCAAGCAATTCTGGAGGTCCCAAAACCTTGAGCAAATGATGTCCTCTTTGGGAATGACAATGTTACGTGTGCTGCTGGGATATGTTGTTCTATTGTGTTTCCAGCAGCACAGCACTCACAGGGTTAATGATTGAGCTGGCTGGGTGTGGTACTGTCTGCTAGCCAATCCCCTGGTCAGTCTGTATGGCCCCTCAGGTGAGTAGTTATGAATGCTTGTCTGGTGAGGTTTGCAGTGTGACTTGGTTCATGTCCGTTTGTACGTTTAAATTCTGTCAGTTTTGTGTTAGTTTGCTGTGTGTCCGGCAATCTGTGTTGTGTCCTGTTGCAGCGTGCGGTGTGAACGCTGTCTGGGTTTGCTGGACTCCTGGTTAGTGTAGGGACTAGCGGTATAACCAGGAGCCGTGAAGTGGCCTGCTAGCTTTCAACATATTGTACAACATGTCACTTAATACCTGATATTATATTCAGCTTCCAATCTGTTACTAGTGGTTGCATGTTGTATGCGGTGTATTCTGGGTCTGTCATGTGGCATGTGAATGCATCCTGTTCTGGTGTGTGGCTCCTAGGATCAGCTAGGGCCCAGATCCGAAGACCGCTGGGCTGCCCCGCTTAGGTAGGGCCATTTCTACCTCCCGTTAGCACAGGGTCAGTTGCCTGAAACCGGTGTGAGTCCCGTGTGACCCTGGTGATACCCGTGTGTGTCCCCTTTGGTCATGATCATGTGGGTTCCGTGCTTTGCCTGCCCACACGATCGTAACAGACAAACTTCTGCAGCTCCTGGATCCCAAATTCTGCATCTCTGACAGCGCTTCTTACCAGACTCATCTGTGATGAACTTCTGGCTGCAGCTGATAAGATCCAGTGGGATGGATCCTCTGAAGAAGCCTTTGTTACATTAAAACAGACTCTGGTGGGCACATCTGTCTTGGGCCTCCCAAATTACAGCAAGCCCTTTGTGCTAACTGTTGACTCAGGGGAAGGATATATGACCTCTGTGTTAACTCAAGAACACGGTGGGAAACAGAGACCGCTGGCATACTACTCTTGCAGATTAGATCCAGTGGCCCGTGCGCTCCCCCCCTGTGTACAAGCAGTAGTAGTAGCAGCAGCTGAAGCAATCAAATCTTCTGCCACTATAGTGCTGTCCCCCCACACACTGAGTACCGCACGCAGTTAGTTATACTCATATCTTAGTCCTTCTAGACATCCCCCTGCAGGACACTACTGCTCTCACAGCCACACCTGACAACCTAGGGATGTACTACGCTCCATCCATCTACCTTACTGCCTATTTCTTCAGACGGTCCTCCATACAACTGTCTAGGAGAGATGGCACATAAGGTGTTACTCAGACCAGATCTGCAGGAGGTATCTCTTGTAGATGCTGAATACACTCTTTGTAGATGGACTGTACATCTCCGTAGATGAAAAAAAACTATCTTACCTAAATCGTTCTTCAGATGTGCAGCAGTTTTGAGCCATGGCCTGTGTCATGTCTCAACAGGGGAGATGGTAGCGCTCATATGGAAAGTATTCACAGCCTAGGGGTTTACAAACTACTAAAAAAAAATTTTTTGTCTTGTATTATTTGTGCTAAACACAATGCAGAAGGGAGTATAAGACCAGGAGGGGGCGCCGTCCTACACATGGGGGATGCTGGGAGAGCTCTGAGTGTAACTTCTATAGAAGGAGTGACGAGCGCCATACTGGTAGATCTGCTTCCTGACTTATTGACTGCAATCCCTGCTAGCCGTCATAAACCAGCCCTGCAGTCATACTATTTCGGCCGTCACACGGCTAAATGTCTGACCATTGTCTATGTGTATAACATCCCTCACTCTCCACCTCGCCATACCGTGCACATCTCCACCCCGCCATACCGTGCACATCTCCAGCCCTTTACCTTCTGTATCACCCCATTACTTGTAGTATGTAAGCTCGTTGGAGCAGGACCCGCACCCCTATTGTTTCCATCAGCTGATTACTATGTAACCGTGGTTCTGTAATGTTTGTATTGTCTTTCTGTATCCCCCTGTCTATGTAAGCGCTGCGGGATATGTTGGCGCTATACACAAAGATTATAGATGTGTGTCAGATGAGGGACTTGTTGGCATTGCACACGAAGGTATAAGGTGTGGCTAGATGCTTGCCTGGCTTGATAGTACTCTTAGTCAGGCCACGTCCCTGACGGCCATCTTAGTGCTAGTCATGGCCTGCGGCCATTTTAGTATCTGCTGTAATACCTTCGGCTGCCGCCCAGGTGCCATCTTGGCTCCTTACATCCCATAGCTGTACCTTCTACCTGGCATCCCAATGCTTGCACTAGTAGTACACAACACCAGTGATTAGTGCCTTCTCTGAATTGCATAGGAATAGTCAGAAGCCTCCATCACTGTCCTCTGTGTGTTGATGATATGTTGTCTACCTTATTAAGTGTGTGCTATAAGATAGGATCAGTATGATATTTAGTCTAGCGAGGAATATGTACGGTCTCCTTCAGATAAGTGTCAGGTAGTGAGGGGACAGGTTGCTATGGGTAACGGTAGTACTGACAAGGATCAGGGATAGTAGACAGAAGGGATGATTACATGATGCAGACAGTCCTGGGATGAGACAGTGAGGGAATGAAAGGTTACAGCAGTATTAGATGAAGATAACAATGGCCTGAGTGCTGCTCTGTGTGGTGGGGTCAGCTCACAAATGGTTAAATCATCTGTTACATTGGAATGCTTGTTTCACCCTCACCCCCACCTTTCAGCTTTAGAGTTCAGTGAGAAAAAGAGAGGGGGAGTGGGTACGTGACTGACTCTAGCCATGCTCTGCTTGCTTGATATGAATAGACCTGTAATGAAGATGATCATGGATGAAGTTTAGTATAAACCTGTGTGAACAGGGAACGTTCATTCTTGCTGTTATTTATACATGTCAGTTTTGTGATTGTTTTGCAGTGATTTTGATTGTTAAATGGTGTTTTCAATGTGATAATGTCATGTAAGATATAATAATAATTAAGTTGTTGATAATGTGAGAGCTGAGTGTTCCTATTATGGGGAGGATATCCCAAGTATACTGCAGCTAGTTGTACGAGTCCAGACACAGCTAAAGCTTTGTTTATCATACTCCATCACCTCTCCTTGATAAGAGAAATTCCAGAAGGGGGGTTGTTAAGGTTGGAGGATCAAGCGACTGCAGATGATTGGAGTAGTAGTAGTTGTGTGAATCTTAATGTTATGCAGTAAATATTGTGTATAGAGAATGTTATTAATAATTATATGAGATAGAAAGACTTGATCCCATGATAGATAAAAGTTAATGACAAGTCTTCAAGCTGTGATGAACGTAAAATGTGTGATTAAGCTTCTTAACTGTACCTACCCCCACAGATAAGTGATCCATGTTATACATTGAGTTTGCTGTTTCCACCTGTGAGCTGGGACCAAATACCTGCTGTTGCCTCTGATCCTGGGGTTATACTTGCTTCGCGCTACCTGGTAATGGGACCAAGGCAGACTACAGGAGACTGCCTGAGGGATACTGTGCGGAGAGGATAGCTGTACAGGGTACACTATTTTCTGGGATATGGCCTGAGCTACAGAGAGCACGCGCAGACGTGTGGGGGTTGTGTGGTGACCGGGCCTAGAACAGGTGCCAGGTACAGCCCTAACGGGATTGTGCTTGGTACAACTGGTGATGCCTATGCACCTCATGACCTCCGAGGGCAACAGCAAGGGCCGTGTCTGGAGAACTAGGAACTCCTCTCCCAAAGGTTCCTCTGACTGATCGGGGTCCCAAGGGGGGTACCGGACGAGTGTAGGGTGAGAAATCGGATGGCTGCAGGGGGTTTGAGTCTCTTCTTGCATGGTAAGTAACAGTGAATAAAAAATGTAGACTGGATTAATTATATATATATTATAACCAACAGAGATTTGTTAATTATACAAGAGATGCAATCAAGGGCCTAGCGGAACAACTAGGACCTACCTCACTCATTGCATGGCAAAATAGAATGGCTCTTGATATGTTACTAGCAGAAAAAGGAGGAGTTTGTAAAATGATTGGAGGATATTGTTGTACTTTCATTCCTAATAACACAGCACCTGATGGTAGTGTTACTCGAGCACTGGAAGGGTTAAATGCATAATAAAATGAACTAGCTGATATCTCTGGTATAGACAATCCATTCACAGACTGGTTGGAAAACTTGTTCGGACACTGGTCACAAGTCATATACTCCACATTAGTCTCTATGTCAGTATTTGCCTCCATTCTAGTACTCTGTGGTTGTTGTTGTATTCCATGTATTCGAGGACTGTTACAAAACCTTATTAACACTTCCATCACCAAAACTATGTTCCAAAATATACAAGATGACGAAGAACAGGATGGCTTACTGGGTCAGGTAACCACCTCTGTCTGACAAGTGATGGTTAAAAGTTCTATGAAGAAAGTGCTATTTTACTTTGATGATTCTGAAGTGTGACATTTTGATTCCAGTGCGTTCTGATTGTACCGGAGGATCGCTCTAAATCAATGAGTGACATTTCAATAAGTAAGATTTTATATCATGATGGACAATCATTTATATATGAAGAAAGGAGCATCAATCTCATAATAAATCAAGGCCAAGCTTCTCTTGGAGGCGGGCCTAATTGTGGGTACAATTGGTGGAATGACTTTATATATATATATATATATATATATATATCAATGTAATGCTTTTATATGAAATAATTATATACTTAGTCTTGAAGTGTGAACCCAGGCGTCCTGGTAATAAAGCTTCGGGCCTCAGCCAGGGGGTCTGTGGTAGAGTCATTATATATGTGTATTTACTATTATACTATGTTGATGTATTGATCTAAAGTGGGGAATGTTAAGAAAATTGTAGATCAATGTATCAGTTAATTATTCTATATTGCATTGTAGAGCATGATACTAGTATGAGTAAGGGGTTAAATGTAACCCTTCTTTAGGCCTCCATGTCTTCTCAGGAAAGATGAGAGTCTACTAGACCCCCCATGTATGCATATCTATAGACAGGAAACTATAGATACAGGGGGTAGGCCTGTAAAGCATTACATGCATTCCTTTCTCCTGAATTCATAATGGTCTCATTGTATGTAATAGATACACCCTAGAAGGTGTAACTTATGTTAATCATTTTTATTTTAGCCTATCATATATTCTATCCATTTTGGAGGTATATAATTTTTGCTGTGATGTCATTTAGGGTATATATACTTTGTCCACCTCAGAATAAAGTAGAAAATCACTTGATACCACATAAGCTGGTTTGATTTGAATTTCTCCTGGGCTCAGACTTCTGCACGAGATCTGGGATCGTCTTCTCTTTTATAAACACATAAATTCTCCTTACAAAGAGCTTACAGACTATGAAGAAATCGGGGTGACACAAGCGGTACAAGTGTTTGTTCTGTACAATGGTTCAGCCCTCTTTTAAATAAAAGGATATACATAAAACTGTAAGAGGCAGTCACCAGCCGGTATCTGTGTATATACAGATATGAAGTGCCCTAAGGTATGAGGGATGTGGGGGATACAGGAGGATGAGGTGGATCAGGTTTCCAATAGAAAATATAAAGACAGGTTTAATGCAGAAGAGTTAGATTAGGGAATATGGTAGGCCTCCCTAAAAAATTAGGGCACGCTTAAAATTCTGGGCATTGTGAATTAACCTGATTTATTGGGATAGTGTATTCCAGAGAACAGGAGTAGACACCCTAATAATACACTTCCATACCACTCATATTAATTAATGACTTGGACCTATAATAGTTCTTATAAATGGTTTAAAGAGAAAAGCACAATGGCATTGAGAGCCTCCCTCTATTCTCCTTCAATCAGCTTTTTTCTCTGTCCATGTAAAAGCTTAATTGTGAAAAAAGCTGATAGAAGGAGGATTGATGCGTTTGAGCTGTGGTGCTGACGAAAGCTGCTGCGTATGCCTTGGAAAGCAAGAGGAACAAAGAGAGAAGTCCTGAATCGCATAAGATCCAATGTATCACTGGAGGGGAAGATAACCGGACTCAGACTCACGGATTTTGGCCATGTAATGCGAGCAGAGTCGCTAGAAAAATCTATAATGCTTGGAAAGTTCAGTGGCAAAAGATGACCTGGCCGCCAAAGGACACAATGGCTGATACTGTCAGAGCGGATACTGGCATGGATATTACACAACTGAAAGAAGCAGTGCAAAACCAAAAAACCTGGAGGAAGTTTGCCTTTAGGGTCGTCGAGGGTCATGAATGACTAAACGGCTAACAACAACATTGAGAGCCTAGTAAGCCCGAAACCAATTGTTTCCCCTTCAACTTCCCTCTCAACACAATTCAATAGGCTGTTAAATGGCTAGTTCATTAGGAGAGTCAATTTATAACCTGGTCTATGATGCCAAGCACTCAGGGACCCTAATTAGATGGAGAAACAAAACAATAAAATTACCACTCAGCCTTGATGGTAGACTGGCGGTGCATCAGGAACAGCCGAAGCGTCCGGTTTAATATCCCATTTACTCCACCCTTTCATGGAGGCATGGCCCATACAATCAATGTACAATGACCTGTCAAAACTCCGGCTGTCCCCGCCGATGCCATGGTGGGAACTCCTAGATTTTCCCAATGCCATTCTTGGAAAATCCTTTGCATACGTTAATGGGTGCCACTGACGTTGGCGCTTCGGAGGACACAACAGAAGGCTGGCATATCCGACCACATTAACAGGTGATAATGTTCCCTGTTGTATGCAAACATTTGATTAGAATAGAAGCAGAATGGTGACTGGCATTGTGTCCTTCAAGATGTTAAATCCATGGTATAATAATATAATCAAGCTCAGATATATAATAGAGTCAGGACAATATTTCCACAAATGACAGCCGGATGAATATTAAATAAATATGCTTCCATTAACAAGTGATATCCAATGAACAGACAAATGCACAGGAATAAATCCCGGACATCAATAATGGGAGAAACCATTAGATGATATTTAATGTTACATAAATGTATAGTAAATTCCTATACGATTTAAATAAACGTGGCAAAGGACGGCAACTCATTGATGCCTTTTGGGTAGCAACTGTCCATTCTAAATATCCACATCGCCATGGCGACCATTCTGTCTAATCTATTCCACACCCTCAAAGTGCAGCACACCGGGATCATTGTTATGGTATTCTCTAATATGTACAGCCAGAGTAGTATGTTCGTTCTGCATTATATTGCCAATGCAGGCCAAAATTTTTCTTGTACACTGTTGAGTTGTATTTACCACATAATTTAATGGACACGGGCAAGGCTCCAAATATACCATGCTCTTGGAACAGCAATTAATGCATTCTCTGTTAAAATATCTCTTGCCCATAGCTGCGCTTTCAAAGTAGGTGCTTTTTTTGAACGTATTTGCATGCCTTACAAGCGGCACATTTGTAAGTCCCATTCGATGCATGGAAGTGCTCAGTGATTTGCTGGTGTATAAGACTGTATAAAAGCCATAAAAGCCTTGTTTAACACAAAGGAGTTTGGGTTAAATTACTGTTTTATTCAAAATAATTTGGACTGAACTAAACCTTTTGGAAAAGTTCAGTGAAGCGGCCAAATCAAATGTTTTCAAAGTTTGCTTATCACTAGAGATGAGCGAGCGTACTCGCTAAGGCAAATTACTCGAGCTAGTATTGCCATTTTCGAGTACATGCCCGCTTGTGCCAAAAGGTTCGGGGGCCGGCGGGGGTGAGTGGTGAGTTGTGGGAGTGAGCATGGGGGAGTGGGGGGAGAGAGATCTCCCCCCCATTCCTCCCCACTCTCTCCCGACGCCCCCCGAATCTTTTGGCACGAACGGGCATGTACTCGAAAATGGCAATACTCGCTCGAGTAATTTGCCTTAGCGAGTACACTCGCTCATCTCTACTTATCACTAGTCATCAGTAGAGTAGAGAGCATGAGTAGGGTAATAGACAGAGATGAGGGGGAGATATAGGGTATTACAGGAGGTTTATGGATGAGAATAATGAGTTGAAAATCGATAAGCAACCAGTGCAGTGACTATTACAGGGCAGAGGCATCGGTGTAATAATTTGACAAAAAGATAAGCCTGCCTGCTGAATTCAGGATAGCTTGGAGAGGGAAGAGTTTAGTGAGGGGAACGATCAATTAGTAGCGTGGTCCAGTAGTCAATCCAAGAGTGAACCGGGGTGATATTAAAAAAAAGAGCAGATTCTGGAGATGTTTTTGATGTGCAGGTGACATAAGCATGCAAATGATTGAATATAGGGAGTAAAGGAAAGATCAGAGTCAAATCAGAGTCAGAAATGACCAAGAGTGCACTCATGAAATAAAGCAACAACAACTGTGATTGACCATAGAGGAGGTAGAGTCCATAATTAATCTCAGGATGCATGAAGCACACAGCTAAACAAGGCTTAGAATAAGCATGGTGGTCAAGGCAGTGAGCCCCAAAGGAGCAGATCAGGGTTCCAGTTGTGGCGTGTTCAGTTTCTGACAACTACATTCAGTTATTTGTTAGTTCGGTTGGTTTTGTGCCATGGCTTCTTTGAGGGAGTCTTTTTCTAAATGCATCATTCATACTGCATAAGGCAAATCATTTATTGGGTAGGGTACACTGATATTTTTCTTTGTTTTACGAAGTGTACCTCTTGTTGGTTTTACCTTATTAAAATCTATAGTACTGTACAGACAATAAAAGGCTCCCACTATGTCCTCATACCTCCAAAAATACAATAATATCTCTAACACATGAAGTTCATTATAGCATCAAACATTCCAGATTACACATTTCCCAGGACATGCATGTTCTCATGCATACAGTGTTATGGAGCCATAGATACTCCATGTGTCTCCATTGGGTGCCTGCATACCCCACAGAAGGGAAGAATACTTCTGTAATACAGCAGATGACTGAGAATGCCATATTATTTTTCTCATGGACTTTGTATGAATCCCGGCAAATGCCGTTTGCCTATCTACGTAATTAGAGGGACAACATGAGCTCATAGATTTCTAAGGACACTCACTGTATTACTGATCTACTGCATACATAACAGATCTGTTCTTATAATACATAAGAACCAAGAGAAATGTAGTTTATAAATCAGGCAATGTGGCTATGGGTACTATTCAAAATGAATATCTACTTCTATATCAAAATAAGATATAATAGTATATAGAGTTCTGCATAATGGAAGATGCCTGATCTGTTACATTTGTGCAGGGGCGAGTATGGCAACCTTCATGGAGTCAACAACATGTCAACCTTTACGCCATTAATATCTGCAATGGACCAATATATTCATGAATTAAGACACCAAAATGTGGGAAACACTAATATATTAGTTAGAACACTTTCCCTAACCAACTTTGGCTTGGCAGGTCCTGCCTAAAAGGGTGATTGCTCTGATAGGGACGGCCCCACGTCTCTAACCTAAGGGACCTAGCCTGTCGCTAGATGGAGGATATGGCAGGATATAAATAGAGATGAGCAAGCATACTCGCTAAGGCAAACTACTTGAGTGAGTAGTGCCTTATTCGAGTACCTGCCCGCTCGTCTCTAAATATTTGGCTGCCGGCGTGAGTGAGCGGTGAGTTGCGGGAGTGAGCAGGAGGTAGCGGGGGGGGGGGGGGGGGAGAGAGTGAGAGAGAGATCTCCCCTCCATTCCTCCCCGCTCTCCCCCGCCGCTCCCCGCCCCCTGCTGGCAGCCGAATCTTTAGAGACGAGCGGGCAGGTACTCGAATAAGGCACTACTCGCTCGAGTAGTTTTCCTTAGCGAGTATGCTCACTCATCACTAGATATAAAGCAGATGGCAATATTATCTATATGTATAACAGAGTGAAGAAAAGCTGAATAAGCCCCTCATTAAAAGCATTACCACTGGTACTTAGCTGCAGACAACCACTGCCACAACAGACATCTCAGGCAGGAAAATAACCAGCACCCATGTAGAGGCCGTTCCAGAATAAATACACTTCCATTATAGCCGATTGGATGGCTAGGGGAACACCTCCCTGTCGGCCAATCAGTCCATACACCACAGGAGACAAAACCAAAGGGAACTTCTGCAGTGACAGGGAATACTGAGGGATAGGCACTAGAGATGAGTGAGCATGCTCGGTAAGGTCAGTTACTTGAGCGAGCCTTGCTCATCTCGAGTAACTGCCTTCTTCTCCGAGCATGCTTGGGGAGGGGGGGGGGGGGGGCAGCAGTGGGCAGGGGGCGATGGGGGAGAGCGGAGGGGAGCAGGGGGTAGAGTGAGAAATCTCTCTCCCTCCCCCCACTACCCCCGCCACCCGCCGCTCCCCCCTGCTGCCCCCCCCTCGAGAATGCTCGGAGCAGAAGGCAGCTACTCAAGATGAGTGAGGCTCGCTCGAGTAACTGACCTTACATAGCATGCTCGCTCGTCTCTAATAGGCACTCCTCCATGCTAAGTGACGAATGACAGGTACATCTGCCGAAGGTGGAAACACATGGTCTGGGGCTGTTGGTGTAATACCATCCCATCTACACTGGCTGGCACACTGCCCCATAACCCTTCTGAATTGCAATTGGCTTTAGAACCCCGAAGGGATTGTAATACTGAATCCTTTGATCTACCTCATGATTGTTAAACACCACCCTCTGTGATTAGTATTATATATAAGTCTCTACCAGTCTTTGTAGTTCATATCTTTATCAGACATACAGTAACCGCATTAATAAACAAAACTACTTTTGTCTCTATAAAACTTGTTATTCATCCATGAATGTGCAGTGAAATTGATATTTCTTTATCAGAATACAAGGCCACCTTCTTCAATCCACTAATTTCCTTAACTTGTATGCTTTCACAACTCATATAAATATGCTTTGAATCCAATGCAGCTTCATTGAGCCCATTACATTCCCATTGGAATCAATCCATGCACAGTCAAGCCAATACATGAATAGATTTTCTTTCAAGGCTGCAAATGCACGCTAAGCCCAACAGCTTTAAAAGAAGCCAATATTTTTCTTTCCAAAATAGCACATTTCAATTCATACTTATATACATTATACCCTACATTATTTCTTTTTCATAATTAAACTCATTGAACTAAACCATTGGGTGTATACAGAAAACAGAGAGTTTTCATAGAAACCATTCAAAGCGAGTTTAAACACATGAATTTTCTTTGCCTCAATGAGTGTCAACGGAACGAAACACATCTCTAAAAATGGATGTGTTACAGAAAAAGTAAAAGCCAGGCATTCCCCCAAAATATTTGCTTTAACAGTTGACGGCTTTAGAGTTTAAAATGAATTTACAGAGAAAAATAAAAGATGTTTGATTGGTCTGAAAATGTTCTTTATGACTGAGAACTAAAACGGAATATTAAGTAATATTAGGACAGAGGGGATCTGGAGCGGACGGCTTCTGTGTTGTCTATCAGTCATTGCAGATCCTTTTTAGGGCAAGGGTATGGTCGGTTGGGGGGCTTTCCAGCTGTATCCGAGGGCTCTTTCAGACGACAGTTTTTTTAGCATGTTTTTGCGCTCAGGAAAATATTGCGCGCAAAACGCGGAGAATAGAACCCATTCATTTCATTTTGTTAATTCTCATTTCTTCTTTTTGCGCATGCAGTTCTCATGGGTACAAAAAAAAATAGGACTTGCTCTATTTTGTGTGCATTTGCACACCAAAAGCCACATAGAGGTCTATGGGAGGTGCGCAAATGTGCACTTATGTATATGCAAAACACTGTGCAAATCCGTGCATACCGAAACCTTGTTTGACTTAATAGCCATTTAAATCAGGGCGGGGTGAATTTCTCTCACCCATGTGAACTAGTGGTAGACTTGTTCTCTGCGTAAATAAGTTGCGCTAGAGCAAGCGTATTTTGGAATACACTCATCTGCAGCCGCACTTACAATGTAAGAGCTCGTTGGCATGGGTGTAAAGACACTAAGATTTATGTGCATATTTTTTTTGCGCGTAATACGCAGTGAATAGAACGCATTGTTTTTAATGGGGTCATTCGCATCTGTGCTATTTTCATGCAATTTTCGGTTGCCTGAAAAAATATGAAGGATGTCCAATTTTGATGCATGTTACGCACCAAAATTGGCCATAGAAGTGAATGGGCATGGCAAATATGTAGAGAATAGGGATCAAGCATGCATATTCACTACACGTTTGTGGATAAAAAATGGGCCCTTCTGCGTATTTTTTTGCTGGTGTAAATACGCTGTGTATTTATGAGCACAAAAATCCAGCAGAAGGGCCAAAATGCATCGGGTATAGGGTTTTTTTGTCCGTGAATATGAAGTGTATTCAGAGCGAAATATGCTCATAGGTGTAAATAAGCATTGATGTGGAACTTACCATGGGTGTAGCTATGGGGGTGCAGGGGTTGCAGTTGCTACCGGCCCTGGAACCTTAGAGGCCCCAAAGGCCGGTCCATCACATTAGAAGACACCAGTATTATAAACAGCACATGGTATGTAGAGGGCCCTGTTACAAATTTTGTATTCTTTTCTTCTTAGGGAAAGCACCTAGACGATGAACGAGGAGACTCAAAAGGCCATTCATGCTCCTCTGGGAAATATGCAAATAAGAGACACGGAATAATACCTCCACAGTGTCACCTATTGGAAGGCAGCATTCCTTCAAGCCAAAGTTAGGCTCTTTATACAAGCCTTGTAACAATGATTGGGAATTAAAAGCAAAGCCAGTCTCCATGCACAGACAGCTATTTCAGGGTATTTGCCCTGCATCAGTGTACAGTAGGAGTCTGGCTTTGCTAGTGAGAGTCCTGGGATGGGGGTCAGAAACGCTATCTTTTCTCCTTGGGGAGAGCACCTAGACAGTGAGTGAGGAGACTCAAAAGGCTTTTCATGCTCCTCTGGGTAATATGCAAATAAGGGAAATGGAATACTACCTCCCCAGTGCCACCTATTGGAAGGCAGCATTCCTTCAAGCCAAAGTCAGACTCTTTATACAAGCCTTGTAACAACGACTGGAATTAAAAGCAAAGCCAGACTGCATGTACAGACAGCTGTTTCAAGGTATTTGCCTTTCATCAGTGTACAGTAGGAGTCTGGCTTTGCTAGTGAGAGGCCTAGGATGGGAGTCCCTCTCTAGCAAAGCCAGACTCCTACTTTACACTGATGAAGGGCAAATACCCTGAAACAGCTGTCTGTACAGTCTGGCTTTGCTTTTAATTCACAGTCATTGTTACAAGGCTTGTATAAAGAGTCTAATATTGGCTTGAAGGAATGCTGCCTTCCAATAGGTGGCACCATGGAGGTATTATTCCATCTCCCTTATTTGCAGATTTTGCATTGGGACCCAAGAGCTTCTAGCTATGCCTCTAAAACCTACTCTTTGTAAAATAAAAATCAAGCACCTAGAAGGAGCTTTGTTGCAAAACCTGTTACAGGTCTGAAGAGGTTGTGATATTGAATTTTTTGATCCACCTCATGTTTGTGAAGTGCCACCCTCTGTGATTAGTATTCTATATAAGCCTCTACCAGTCTTTTTAGCTCATATCTTTTTCAGACATACAGTAACCGCATTTATAGACAAAAATACCTTTGTCTCTATAAAACATGATATTTACATCTCAGGCAGATATGCAAATGATTAGAGTTGTGGTGTGATTAGATGAACGGTCTTGTCACCTGAGGCCCTAAAAGTGGACCTCTTTTTCTGCTTGTGTAGAACTTGTTGACCAGTATATATGCCTCTACAACGTAACTGAAGAGATTTCGGACAGTTAACAAAGTTTGAGAAGGGGTGCTATTTTGGAATGTGAGAAGTTGGATAGTCATATCAACAAATTGCCCGCCCCCTTGGTCATTCTGAACAGACTGGTAGGAGGTGTTGGGACCAGTGAATGAGAGAGGGCACACACACAAGATGACTGGGCTATGGACACCCTCGGCAGACCACCAGTAGAGAGGATCGTCTGATCATTGAACAGCTCCAACAGCTCCAACTGTTTCATTGTCTGCTATCCAGAGGCAGATGGCATCATCTCTACAGGCCCCTGTGTTTGTTGGAACCATTTCCAGGTGCTTGTCTGAAGGACATTTGGTCTTATAGCGCCCATTCTGTGTACTGCGTTTGATCCACCTCAAATCGGTTGCCAGATTTATCGCCAGCAGAACATGCATGGGACCATCTGGGAAAGCAATTTCAACAGCCTACAGGTTTGCACCATCTAGAGGCTCAGTTATAGAAAATCTGGAGCAATATGCTGCAGGGTAACATACAGAAACTTTAAACCTCCATCACATCTTGTATCCAAGCTAGAGGCGGTGAAACAGGGTACTAGAGCCTCTATGCCCACCCATATCACATCTTTTATCTAAGCTAGAAGTGGCCCAACAGGGTACTAGAGTCTCTATGCCCGCCCATATCACATCTTTTATCCCAGCTAGAAGTGGCCCAACAGGGTACTAGAGCCTCCGTGCCCATCCGTGTCACATCTTGTATTCAAGCTAAAGGTGGCACAACAGGGAACTAGAGCCTCCATGCCCACCTGTATCACATCTTGAACCCAAGCTAGAGGCGGTACAACAGGGTACTAGAGCCTCCATGCCCATCCGTATCGCATCTTGTATCCAAGCTAGAGGCGGTACAACAGGGTACTAGAGCCTCCATGCCTGCCCATATCACATCTTGTATCCAAGTTAGAGGCGGTACAACAGGGTACTAGAGCCTCAATGCTCGCCCGTATCACATCTTGTATCCAAGTTAGAGATAGTACAAGAGGGTACTAGAGCCTCCATACCCGCCTGTATCACATCTTGTATCCAACTTATAGGTGGTACAACAGGGTACTAGAGCCCTCATGCCCACCTGTATCACATTTTACATCCAAACTAGAGGCGGTACAACAGGGTACTAGAGCCTCCCTTCAAATTCTTCCGTTCAGTTTTCCGCAATAAATTCTCCTTTTGCTCTGATACTGTAATCACTTACTTATATCAATGTTACAATCACACAGAAAAAGTTTCAATTGATGCTGACAATGCCTTCTAGGTGCTTGAGTGTATATAGAAGGTTTATAACATATCATATGAGTAAACCTGAATAACCTTGGGAGCATCACTACTGTGAGGGAAGCACTGAGGAGGCACTTAGGATGGGTCATAAGATATAGATAGAGTATGGTGCTGTATTGTACTGTGCAAATAAGTGAAAGAAATCTTTACAAACAAAGTGACTTTCAAGTTCTATTAAGAGCACTGTATGGGGGTATTATTTAGACATGACTTGATGATAGTGATATTATTTGAACTCCGCATGTAGATAGCTCAGAAACACTTAGATGCTTTCAATGTTATTACATAGATTCTGTATGACACTGTAATTAGCTATTTATAGTATTAGGCCGCCAACTGCATACTTGTTGAACTTTGTATAAGTGGTGTTATTCGCACGCTAAAAGGCATTATTGTGTGTTGCTATAGTGTTATTATTGTATGTGATTATTAGTTCTATGTAATATTGTATTAAACAAGTTGAGCACATTGACCATATAGGGAGGCATTTAGTAGATGTGAGTATGTCCCTGCCTGGTAAAAGTGATAATGTGCTGAAGGAAGCAGCAAAGTGTAGCAGGTAGCAGCCAAGTAGTTAATAATGGCGCTTTAATTGTGCAAAATATAGTGTGAGATGAGTCATGTATTCATTTCAAGCTGTATATTGTAATTTATATGGCTTAATACACGCAAGTGAAACCTTTATTTTACTCTGGAGTTGGTAGAGGGCCATGAGTCAGTTGAAGGATTCCAAGAAATTAACGTCTCAATCAGAGGTGTAGCTAAAGGCTTGTAGGCCCTAATGCCAAATTTCGGAATAGGGGTCTCCCACAACTTTCCTTTGCATCATTGGGTCTTTTAACAAACACTAGCAGCCAAGGACATCTCTAGAATCTTAAAAAAATTAGGTAGAGGCTAAATGTAAGGAACCCCAATACAAAATCTGTAACATGGCCCCTCAACCATCAATGTGCCATTTATAATACTGGTGCTTTCTTATATGATAGAGGTGCTTTGGGCCACCTAAGGCTCCCTAAGGATCTCTGCACCTGTCTTTTGAGCGATAAAAAGCCGTCTTTTGAGCAATAATCGTTATGTCTAATTGCACTGACATTGTGCAGTTTTCGCTAAGCCATCTCTGATGCTGAAAGATGCAGCATGCTGAAAGATCAGCGATCAGTTATCAGGAATTCACAGCGGGATACAGCTGATACTATTGTTTCAGCTGTATCCCGCTCCCTGAAGACAGTCGGGGTATGAAGAACAGAGCTGTCCAGCTGTGTTCTCCATACCCCGCTCAGAGCGCTTGTCTGTATAACAGCCGGGTGCTCCGAGTGGGGAACAGCAGGATGCAGAAGATAAGCGGGGCCGCCCCGCTTATCTTCTGCATCCTCCACTCGGAGTGCAAGGTGATTGCTCAACGCTTGAGCAATCATCTTCCACTGTAAATGACAAAACAATTATCGCTCAAAAGATGGCTTTTCAGTGATCATTTTGCATAAACTACTACTTTGTGCTAATGCCTATTAGTACAAATTAGTAGCGTGTGAGCCACTGGGAGCTGTAGTCAGGAAACAGACCACCAGGTTTTTAGAGTGATAATCGTTGTGTCTACACCAGGCTTTTCCTTTTATTGTAATCCTGCCTGTGATGATAATGAGATGACTGCTGAAAAGTTTTCTCTACAGAACATGGAAGTAACAGACTATTAATACTGTTGACTGTGAAAACAACATGATTTTAGGATTTTCTTAAATATACATAGTGACATGCGAAATTTAAAAAAAATCACCAAAAATTCTTAGAAACCTGATATATATAATAGGTCATTTTCTGATGACACATTCCCTTTCCTTCACCCTACATAGTGATATAATAGTGTACAGCATACAGTTACAATGTTAAGGTTTCTAAAACCTTCTTTCTCACCCTTAGTTCTACATTCTAAAAGCGAGCTGCATAAGCGCTGCTTACATAAAATACTTGTTCCAGGGTATGGGCCACACAAATATCACTGACTGCAAATGCAAGAAAAATGTGACAAAAGTCGAGAAATTAAATTGATTTATAGCAGGCCTGAAGGGACATCAGAGAGCAGAACCTGTTACTACTCTTGTTTTGACAACTTTACTGGAATTTTTTGCCGGCTAATCATTCATGGCACAAACGTATTGTAAAATATAATAATAGCTATTCAAGTCAGAGTTCGTAAAACAGACAAAAAAATTAAGTTAATAAAAATGTCTGCGCACGGTGCTCAAATATCAAAACAATCTTTCCTGCGAGAAGAAACTGTAGTTCTGACAGTGCTTTCCAAGTTGTCTGCCGCCTCTCAACTGGAATTGTTATTTAGTTTATGTCAAAACACTTCTGTGAAGGGATGCAAATAGCATATAACGTTTGACTTCTTTTGTTGTGTTGAACTGGATCCAGACAAAGCATTCATATACAAACTTACTTCTGAAATTCATCACCTCCTCAATGTGAATTACAGTCTTGTGGGTTGGAAGAAAATTCCAGCTGACTGACGTTGATTTGTCACTTTTTTGACTGCTGGAAAGAATTATTTGTACCTGCATAAACAAATTCTAAATCATTCGTTGGTCTTTGTTATATTATGGATTTGTGTTCGTGAATGATAGAGGCGTACAATTACTTGGTAATTAACTACCGTGGTCCTTTTAGGGTCTATTCACATACATGTTTTTTGTTGCATTTTTTGTAAAAAATTCTTGCCATTTCGGTGAAAATGCACGGTGTGAACATATTTCTACCCTACACTTCCATTTTCAAACAAGTTCCCCACTTCCTGTCCTAATTAGAGATGAGCGAGTATACTCGCTAAAGGCAATTGCTCGAGCGAGCATTGCCTTTAGCGAGTATCTCCCCGCTCGAGACTTCAGGTTCGGGTGCCGGCACGGGGGAGCGGTGAGTAGCGGCTGTCAGCAGGAGGGAGCGGGGGGGGAGAGAGGGAGAGAGAGATCTCCCCTCCGTTCCGCCCCGCTCTCCCCCGCAGCTCCCTGCCCGCCGCCGGCACCCGAACCTTTTGTCTCAAGCGGGCAGGTACTCGCTACAGGCAATGCTCGCTCGAGCAATTGCCTTTAGCGAGTATACTCGCTCATCTCTAGTCCTAATTATCTCATTTTTCATGTCTGGTTGAGATGGGAATGGAATAACTTGTTCTTTCTTGCCAATTTACAACAGTCCCATTAGGATGCTTTCTGATGGGACAAAGGTGCCACAAAATCCACGTTTTATATGCAGATTTTAAAGGGGTTGTCCAAGTTGTAAGAACTCTGGACAAACCCGCCCAATGCATTAAAATACTAAATACTGATATACTCCCTGCTCCTGCTGTGTGCCGTGCCAGTGCTTGGTCCCTCAATCTGATCTCTGTTGACAGCTGCAGTCCCGCCTGGTTCACGGCATGTCACAGGGTTGTAGTTGATAACAGAGCTCAGTGACCAATCTGCATACATCAGCATTTTTTATTTTAATGCATTGGGGAAGGGTTCTCCCGAGTTTTTACAATTTGGACAAACCCTTTAAAGCATATTTGCATAGGATATGCTGAAGCACTATGTGACAGTATTTGTGCACACTATGGGACTGTTTATTTGGCATTGAATACACCATTCATCTGGTCACTGTATTAGACTATTTTTATTTATGTGCTACATGGTATTATAATTGCAGTTCGCACATTATGTAAGGAGTGACAAGCAATAGAAGAGCTTAATTTATAAAAAATGTTTGTGCCACTGTTTTATTTCTGATCCATATATCTGGTTACATAGAATAGAGTTGTGACTTTCTTGAATGTATATAGTCATGCTGAAGTAGTACCCCAGAGTTGGGGTCCCACAGCATTGTAATGTAAATGGATAGATATATGTAGAAATGAGTATAATTATGTGTTTTATGAGTGTAAATGGTTAATAATGGGTTAAGTGTTGTGTTCTCACTATCCAGCACTGTATGACTATGCAGAATTAACCCTAACCTGCTCTGATACCTGTCAATCATCTTTGTTGAGTTCAGGGATTGGCTAGGGAGCTTTTCCGTAGCTCAGGATTGGTTAGAAGGGAGAGAATAAAAGGTAAAGAGTGGGTGGGGCTAGGCAGTCTAGTCTAGGGATGCCTTAGATAGAGACCGGGGAGGAACACAGAGAAGATCTTACCACTCATCAGAAATAGTCTAGTTCTGAATCCAGTCCAGTTCTGGAGATAACTGAGAGAGGACAGCCAGAGATACAGACCGAGGAGTTGCAAGGAGAACATCTTTACTAGAGATGAGCGAGCACCAAAATGCTCGGGTGCTCGTTACTTGGGACGAAATTATCGCGATGCTCGAGGGTTCGTTTCGAGTAACGAACCCCATTGAAGTCAATGGGCGACCCGAGCATTTTTGTATATCGCCGATGCTCGCTAAGGTTTTCCTTTGTGAAAATCTGGGCAATTCAAGAAAGTGATGGAAACGACACAGCAACGGATAGGGCAGGCGAGGGGCTACATGTTGGGCTGCATCTCAAGTTCCCAGGTCCCACTATTAAGCCACAATAGCGGCAAGAGTGGGCCCCCCCCTCCCAACAACTTTTACTTCTGAAAAGCCCTCATTAGCAATGCATACCTTAGCTAAGCACCACACTACCTCCAACAAAGCACAATCACTGCCTGCATGACACTCCGCTGCCACTTCTCCTGGGTTACATGCTGCCCAACCCCCCCGCACGACCCAGTGTCCACAGCGCACACCAAAGTGTCCCTGCGCAGCCTTCAGCTGCACTCATGCCACACCACCCTCATGTCTATTTATAAGTGCGTCTGCCATGAGGAGGAACCGCAGGCACACACTGCAGAGGGTTGGCACGGCTAGGCAGCGACCCTCTTTAAAAGGGGCAGGGCGATAGCCCTCAATGCTGTACAGAAGCAATGAGAAATATAATCCTGTGCCACCGCCATCAGGAGCTGCACACGTGGGCATAGCAATGGGAAACCTATGTGCCACACACTATTCATTCTGTCAAAGTGTCTGCATGCCCCAGTCAGACCGCGATTTTTTATAAATAGTCACAGGCAGGTACAACTCCGCAATGGGAATTCCGTGTGCACCCACAGCATTGGTGGCTCCCTGGAACCCACCGGCTGTACATAAATGTATCCCATTGCAGTGCCCATCACAGCTGAGGTAACGTCCGATTAAATGCAGGTGGGCTTCGGCCCACACTGCATGCCCCAGTCAGACTGGGGTTCTTTAGAAGTGGACACATGCAGTTACAACTCCCTGTGGACCCACAGCATGAGTGGGTGTCAGGAAGCCACCGGCGGTACATAAATATATCCCATTGCATTGCCCATCACAGCTGATGTAACGTCAGCTTTAATGCAGGTGGGCAAAAAATTAATTGGATTACACTGTAGGCGAGGGCCCCAAAAAATTGGTGTACCAACAGTACTAATGTACCTCAGAAAAATTGCCCATGCCCAACCAAGAGGGCAGGTGAAACCCATTAATCGCTTTGGTTAATGTGACTTAATTGGTAACTAGGCCTGGAGGCAGCCCAGTTAAAATAAAAATTGGTTCAGGTGAAAGTTTCAACGCTTTAATGAGCATTGAAACGTATAAAAATTGTTTACAAAAATTATATGACTGAGCCTTGTGGGCCTAAGAAAAATTGCCTGTTCGGCGTGATTACGTCAGGTTTCAGGAGGAGGAGCAGAAGGAGGAGGATGAATAGAATACACAGATTGATGAAGCAAAAAGGTCCCCGTTTTTGATGGTGATAGAGAACGATGCTTCCATCCGCGGGTGCAGCCTACGTATTGCTTAGGTATCGCTGCTGTCCGCTGGTGGAGAAGAGAAGTCTGGGGAAATCCAGGCTTTGTTCATCTTGATGAGTGTAAGCCTGTCGGCACTGTCGGTTGACAGGCGGGTACGCTTATCCGTGATGATTCCCCCAGCCGCACTAAACACCCACTCTGACAAGACGCTAGCCGCAGGACAAGCAAGCACCTCCAGGGCATACAGCGCGAGTTCAGGCCACGTGTCCAGCTTCGACACCCAGTAGTTGTAGGGGGCAGAGGCGTCACGGAGGACGGTCGTGCGATCGGCTACGTACTCCCTCACCATCCTTTTACAGTGCTCCCGCCAACTCAGCCTTGACTGGGGAGCGGTGACACAGTCTTGCTGGGGAGCCATAAAGCTGGCAAAGGCCTTGGAGAATGTTCCCCTGCCTGCGCTGTACATGCTGCCTGATCTCTGCGCCTCCCCTGCTACCTGGCCCTCGGAACTGCACCTTCTGCCACTAGCGCTGTCGGATGGGAATGTTACCATCAGTTTGTCCGCCAGGGTCCTGTGGTATAGCATCACTCTCGAACCCCTTTCCTCTTCGGGTATGACAGTGGAAAGGTTCTCCTTATACCGTGGGTCGAGCAGTGTGTACACCCAGTAATCCGTAGTGGCCAGAATGCGTGTAACGCGAGGGTCTCGAGAAAGGCATCCTAACATGAAGTCAGCCATGTGTGCCAGGGTACCTGTACGCAACACATGGCTGTCCTCACTAGGAAGATCACTTTCAGGATCCTCCTCCGGCCATACACGCTGAAAGGATGACAGGCAAGCAGCATGGGTACCCTCAGCAGTGGGCCAAGCTGTCTCTTCCCCCTCCTCCTCATGCTTCTCCCCCTCCTCCTCAACGCGCTGAGATATAGACATGAGGGTGCTCTGACTATCCAGCGACATACTGTCTTCCCCCGCCTCCGTTTCCAAGCGCAAAGCATCTGCCTTTATGCTTTGCAGGGAACTTCTCAATAGGCATAGCAGAGGAATGGTGACGCTAATGATTGCAGCATCCCCGCTCACCATCTGGGTAGACTCCTCAAAGTTTCCAAGGACCTGGCAGATGGCTGCCAACCAGGCCCACTCTTCTGTAAAGAATTGAGGAGGCTGACTCCCACTACGCCGCCCATGTTGGAGTTGGTATTCCACTATAGCTCTACGCTGCTCATAGAGTCTGGCCAACATGTGGAGCGTAGAGTTCCACCATGTGGGCACGTCGCACAGCAGTCGGTGCACTGGCAGATTAAACCGATGTTGCAGGGTCCGCAGGGTGGCAGCGTCCGTCTTGGACTTGCGGAAATGTGCGCTGACCCGGAGCACCTTTCCGAGCAGGTATGACAAGTGTGGGTAGCTTTTCAGAAAGCGCTGAACCACCAAATTAAAGACATGGGCCGTGGCATGTGCGTGAGGCTGCCGAGCTGCAGAGCCGCCACCAGGTTACGGCCGTTGTCACACACGACCATGCCTGGTTGGAGACTCAGCGGCGAAAGCCAGCGGTCGGTCTGCTCTGTCAGACCCTGCAGCATATCGTGGGCCGTGTGCCTCTTCTCTCCTAAGCTGAGTAGTTTCAGCACGGCCTGCTGACGCTTGCCCACCGCTGTGCTGCCACGCCGCGCGACACCGACTGCTGGCGACGTGCTGCTGCTGCTTACACATCTTGATTGCGAGACAGAGGTTGCGTTGGAGGAGGAGGAGGGTGGTTTAGTGGAGGAAGCATACACCGCCGCAGATACCAGCACCGAGCTGGGGCCCGCAATTTTGGGGGTGGGTAGGACGTGAGCGGTCCCAGGCTCTGACTCTGTCCCAGCCTCCACTAAATTCACCCAATGTGCCGTCAGGGAGATATAGTGGCCCTGCCCGCCTGTGCTTGTCCACGTGTCCGTTGTTAAGTGGACCTTGGCAGTAACCACGTTGGTGAGGGCGCGTACAATGTTGCGGGAGACGTGGTCGTGCAGGGCTGGGACGGCACATCGGGAAAAGTAGTGGCGACTGGGAACCGAGTAGCGCGGGGCCGCCGCCGCCATCATGCTTTTGAAAGCCTCCGTTTCCACAAGCCTACACGGCAGCATCTCCAGGCTGATCAATTTGGCTATGTGCACGTTTAATGCTTGAGCGTGCGGGTGCGTGGCGGCGTGCTTGCGCTTGCGCTCAAACAGTTGCGCTAGCGACGTCTGGACGCTGCGCTGAGAGACATTGCTGGGTGGGGCCGAGGACAGCGGAGGTGAGGGTGTGGGTGCAGGCCGGTAGGCACTCGTGCCTGTGTCCTCAGAGGGGGGTTGGATCTCAGTGGCAGGTTGGGGCACAGGGGGAGAGGCAGTGGTGCAAACCGGAGGCAGTGAACGGCCTTCGGCCCACCTTGTGGGGTGCTTGGCCATCATATGCCTGCGCATGCTGGTGGTGGTGGCTCCCCAGCTGATCTTGGCGCCATAAAGGTTGCACACCACTGTTCGTCGGTCGTCAGGCGTCTCTGTGAAAAACTGCCACACCTTAGAGCACCTTGGCCTCTGCAGGCTGGCATGGTGTGAGGGGGCGCTTTGGGAAACAGTTGGTGGATTATTCGGTCTGGCCCTGCCTCTACCCCTGGCCACCGCACTGGCTCGGCCTGTGCCCACACCCTGACTTGGGCCTCCGCGTCCTCTAGGCCTACCCCTACCCCTCAGCATGCTGTATTACCAGTAGTGCAGAAACAGAACGCTGTAATTAAATGTGCCGCTTATTGGCCTGTGGTTGGAGGCTGACTTCGCTTACGGAACGCACAGCAGAGCCAGGAAAGAATTTTGCGCAAGCCTGCTGTAACACTTAGCTGGCTGCGTATGAATTAGGACAACTACCCCCAGCAGAGACCCTGTACACTGAGGACGGTCACAGGCAGCCCAAATAGATTTTTTTTCCCAAATCTTTTTGGAAAGGCCCACTGCCTATATACACTAAATATGTCTTCTGTCCCTGCCTCACCACTACTGGCCCTGGACAATGTAAAATTACTGCAGACTGTTTCACTGTGGACAGGAATACAGCGGTGATGTAACAGGCAACACAGAGGTAGGAAAGAATTTTGCGCAAGCCTGCTGTAACACTTAGCTGGCTGCGTATGAATTAGGACAACTACCCCCAGCAGAGACCCAGTACACTTCTGGACAGAAATACAGCAGTGATGTAAGAGGCAACACAGAGGCAGGAAAGAATTGTGCGCAAGCCTGCTGTAACACTTAGCTGGCTGCGTATGAATTAGGACAACTACCCCCAGCAGAGACCCAGTACACAGAGGACGGTCACAGGCAGCCCAAATAGATTTTTTTTCCCAAATGTTTTTGGAAAGGCCCACTGCCTATATACACTAAATATGTCTTCTGCCCCTGCCTCACCACTACTGGCCCTGGACAATGTAAAATTACTGCAGGACGCAATGCTCTGCACGGCCGATATACAAAAAAAAAAAAAATGTGCAACACTGCAAAAAGCAGCCTCCACACTACTGCACACGGTTAGATGTGGCCCTAAGAAGGACCGTTGGGGTTCTTGAAGCCTAAAATAACTCCTAACGCTCTCCCTATAGCAGCTCCGGCACCAGCAGCACTGTCCCTGATCTCTGTCAGAATGCATCTGTGGCGAGCCGCGCGAGGGGCCGATTTATATACTCGGGTGACACCTGATCTCGCCAGCCACTCACTGCAGGGGGGTGGTATAGGGCTTGAATGTCGCAGGGGGAAGTTGTAATGCCTTCCCTGTCTTTCTATTGGCCAGAAAAGCGCGCTAACGTCTCAGAGATGAAAGTGAAAGTAACTCGAACATCGCGTGGTACTCGTCTCGAGTAACGAGCATCTTGAACATGCTAATACTCGAACGAGTATCAAGCTCGGACGAGTACGTTCGCTCATCTCTAATCTTTACCAAAGTCTTCTAAAGAGAACATCTACCAGAGTCAGTGCATGAGGAGCATCTAAGTGTGAGGACTACAAATCAAGTTGTTGGAGAGTTAGAAGAGAGAGAGATAGAGGATGAGAAAAGAAGCAGAAGGGAAAAGAGAAGGAAGCAAGTCAGTAATTTATTTGCAAAGCGTAAGTCAAAGCCAGGGATGAAAGCTTGAAGTGTTTTACTGCAATGTGTTGCCACAGCCCCTGAGAAAGTGTTTCCCTGCAATGTCTACTAATGTAATTCCAAATCTTCCACTACCTCAAGTCAATGTGATTCAACAGCAACTGAAAGTGAATACAAATTGTTTTATCTACTGCAAGATTCACATGTCTCTCTCTCCCTGCAATAAAGGGCCAAAAGTTGGTTTATCATCTAGTCTACTTCCTGGAGTTCCTGTCCATCATCAGTAGACTGCACTAAGGTACCACCAAACACTACAGGAGTGCAAAGACTACTACCCCCATTAGTGTTTAGTTATCCACTTTTTATATTTTTAGTTTTCGCCTGGAACGGGTCCCTACCTGTATACAGGCTGGCGTCACGACAAACTAACATCTTATCCTATCCGACTCCCCAGGTTATAACTACTACCTATTTTTATTTTAGTTTTATTAAATTATGTAGCATTTTTACCACTGCTGTGGTCTGACCCTAAAACCGGCATTTTTTTCCACTCTGCAAGGAGGAGCAGCACAGCCACCGTGACAACCTTCTCCTTTTCCCCCTTGCTGCTCAATACCTCCTACGCTTGAGTTGGTCACTGCACTGGTAATTAGGTTTAGGGAAATTCTCTGTGTATAGGAAAACTAGGGGATGAAATAAAGGTTATTTAGGACCATAATATGTGAGATTCAGAGCAGAGCAGCCTGCAAAGCAGTGAGATGTGCATTCCTCATGCCTGGGGCTGCAGAGATTGACACTGACTACGTCTGAGAGATCCATGCAGTTTGGCTCGTATTTGACCTCCATGTAGATATACCACTGCTTATTCAGCCTTAAGGGTGAAAACAGGGGCAGGAAGGCTTACCACTGGCACTAAGGGTGCTCAACCTCACCAGTCACAGTAGAAGTGATACTACAATAAAGGCCAAGAGAGAGAAGGACTATGTGAAGTGCAGAGAGAGCAGATATATGTGGTGTAAAAGAAGCATTAGTAGCCATGAGAAGAACAAGGTCCACTAATTCTGAGTAGAAGTGGAGAATGTACCACAGCTATCACCACTGAAGTAAATGAGTGATGCCTCTGTTTTACAGATGTGATATCAAAAAGTCTTACAAATAAACAAAAGGTTGATCTGCTCTTCTGTCTCCTGGCCCTTTATATAACTTTATATAACTTGTGGCACAGTGCACTACTGCCGTGGCTAACCTCTTCCTGGATCAGAAATCATCTGCCACTGTTCTTTTGGTCCCCTATGTTGGGTTCTGCCTGTTCTCCCTCTACTGCCCATATGTGACATTCGCCCTGAGCATAAGATGCACCATGCCCAGGATGAATGTAAGGTTGTGTTCACACAGGGATCAGACTATCTAAAAGCGAGGTCATTGTCTTGATAAAGGTGGCCCCACGTGCTTTGGCCACTAACTCTAGCACCTAAATGAAGGAAAACACTAATGAATAAAGGAAAGCACTTCTCAACTTTTCTGCAGAACTCCTACCACCACGAACACGTCCTCTCTACAGCAAGACTGAGAAAATAATCAGCAACAACCAGACCCAGAAACAGACTTAAATTATGACCGAGGCAATGCAATTGGACAGACAGAGTTCCATAAACACCAGGGTAAAATCCACATACAAAATAAGAGAAGAAAATTTATGACAGGGATAACACTGAGGGAATAACAAACCACATCAACCTATCAGACAGACTAAAACAGTGCAGCCAGTCCATCCACGCGTCGAGACTACCATGCCACAACCCCGTCACAGCCACCATAGGGCTCCTGTATGCTCTGGCACCTTCTTTTAAACCCCTTAACGCCACAGGACATAAGGTTATGTTATAGCAGCATGGTACTTAACGCACAGGACATAAACGTACGTCATGTGATTGGCACAGGATCAGAAGCTGAAGTCCTGCAATGCTTTATCATAGTTGCTATGATAAAGTCCCATCACGAGCAATAGATGCTCCATCGGCATTAAGGACTACACAAAAGCTTGCTGGAGTGCCGCAGCCCAGCGGGAGGGATCCGAATGATGCGTGGTAGGTGAGTATAAAACACCCCCAAAAATAAGACCCTGTGGCTCTTTTGGGGCAAAAATTAATATAAGACAGGGTCTTATTTTCGGGGAAACACGGTAGTATGTTAGGCCAAAAGAAGATAATGTCCATCTAGTTCAACCTGTTTCCACCACCCCTTTGTTGATCCAGAGGAAGGCAAAAAAAAACAATAAGGCAGACTCCCATGTGGGGGGAAAAAAATAACTCCTAATTCCTGGATCAACATTTTGAAAGTTTCTACCTGACTCCAAGATCCGCATCAACAACCCCACCAAGTGCTGTCTCCTCAGGTAGCCAAAGTCAAACCAATGTGCCGCAAGGTGGATCCAGACCTGCCTGAGACCTTCGTTTTTGATGATTGCGTGATACTGTTATAAGTGGCGGTATTATGTGGGTGTTGTATAACAATTTTATAGGGGCTTTACATGACAGTTTTATTTACCATGTGTGGCTAATATATTCAGAGAACAGAAACTCATAGAGGGCTTAGAGCTCAAGTTCTAACATCCCATAATCAATAAGATATTTTCCTAAAAGTGTTCATTTTTATTTTTCACCCTTACCTAGTTTAAAGCAGATCATTTGCGGTAAAATGCTTAAAATATTTAATATATTGTGGTGTAATATTTTGCCCATATTGATATATTATTTTCCTTAAACATTTTACTAGCCGCCTGTTCAAATGAAAAAGAGCCTATTATGTTTATAGCAAAGCCTCGGCGTTCCAGATTACATTTAATGTAATTATTATGTGGACAGTTGATCCTGTTTGTTCCACGGCATCTACAGTAATTTGCTTAAATTGTTTCAGCCATTAATTTAGCCCAGATCTAGACATTAACTACCTGGGCACTATTCCTTGTACATTTCACGAAAAAGCAATAATTTCCTTTATAGCTTCTGTGTTTGCAGTTTAAAATATTGTATTAATAACTGCTGGGGCTATGACAATATCGAGCACATTGTTTTTCTGATTTCCAAATATAACCCCGTACTTTCTGTGTATGTGGTCCTCTTGAGTGTCATCTTGTTTTGGCCAGGTATCAGTTACAATATACAGTGCCCTCATTAGTTTTGCACTGCTCATGTATAATGGTAATTGCTGATAGATTTACAGCGTATTTTGGCTTCCATGAATATTGATACATTCATTGTTTATTTGACCTTGAAATAATGTAACCTTGATTATTTGTGCAACTACATCGTCTATACAGACACAAACTCATGCCTAAATAGGCACTTGCGTGCATTTATTTCTACATATACAGCTACCGGAGGCAAATATGCTTAATGCTTCCATGTACAGTATATGACTGTAATGTATCATATTTGCTAAAGGATTAGAACTGTTTATTGCGGCATGAAAAGATTTCCCTTGCAGTGCATTATGTCAAAAACTATCTGACTGAGATATTGTTATGTTCATGCAGGGCTTCTTCACCTTGCCTACATGAACAAACTAAGCAAGGAGTTCACAACAAGACAGAGGGGATTCAGGCATTCACACACCTACAGATGGAGGGTATTCAGGCAGTCACACACCTACGGACAGAAGGGATTGAGGCGTCCACACAACTACCGTCAGAGGGGATTCAGGCATTCACACACCTACGGACGGAGGGGACTGAAGCGTCCACACACCTACAGTTGGAGGGGATTCAAGCATCTACACACCTACTTACGAAGGGGATTGAGGCGTCCACACACCTACACACGGAGGGGATTCAGGCATTCACACATCTATGGACGGAGGGGATTCAGTCATCCCCACAGCTATGGAGGGAGGGGATTTAGGCATCCACACACCTACGGACAGAGGGGATTCAGGTGTCCACACACCTACGGACAGAGGGGATTCAGGTGTTCACACACCTACGGATAGAGAGTATTCAGGCATTCACACACCTACTGACAGAGGGGATTCAGGCGTCCAAACACCTACGGACGGACAGGATTGAGGTGACCACACACCTATGGATGGAGGGGATTCAGGCATCCAAACACCTATAGGGCACCAATAACTCCAAAAATGAATTCCAATTTGGATCCAGACAAACACAGACAGAGCAAAGAGTCTAGATTCAAACACCAACAAATAGACTCCACTCATCTGACGCAACATAGAGCTAGACTCACACGCCAAACTGTATCCAGACTCTCTCATCCTAACACAAACAGCTAGACTACAGAATGAACCACAACTAGGAGTGAGTGGGACCAGCTTAAATATATTCACACCATGGCGGATTGGCCAAGCAGGGGACATACCTCCCTATTGACCAATCAGTCCATACACTTCGCTGGGAGGGAACTCCACTAACACCTCCACGTCATAGTTCACTTATATCAATGTAACCGAGGTGTTCCTGCCGTTCCTTGAATCCTGATGGATAGTCGAGAGAGCTGCCAGGCTCCTGTGTCCAACTGCAAGGTGGGACCCATGAAGTAGACAATGTACAAAATAGAAGAAAACCTGCCCCACACTCGTAAGGACAGACTAAGGGATGGCCTCCGTTCTAAGTAAATTCCTTTAATGCAGTGCAACGCGTTTCGTCGCTAACATGCAACTTTATGAAGGTGCTTGATAAAGTCGCATGTTAGTGACGAAACACATTGCACTGCATTAAAGGAATTTACTTGGAACGGAGGCCATCCTTTTCTCTGTCCTTACGAGCGCTGGGCAGATTTTCTTCTATTTGGCACATTGTCTACTTCATGGGTCCCACCTTGCAGTTGGACACAGGAGCCTGGCAGCTCTCTCAAATATCCATCAGGATTCAAGGAACGGCGGGAACACCTCGGTTACATTGATATAAGTGAACTATGACGTGGAGGTGTTAGTGGAGTTCTCTCCCAGGGGCCCCACTAAGCACCAGGTTAGTCCTGTTTTATCCATTCATATTTCCATTTTATTGCTCCTTTTGCCAGCTGGAGCGCTGTCCTAACATTTTTTCCTATCCATACACTATAGGGGATGTTACAGCAAAGTGGAGAGGTAGGCACTGGTGGGGTATTTCTAGCAGACAATGCCACAGGGGCATTTTGCACTGACAGGTAAGAGGCAAACAGAACTGAAGGCATGGCCATGTTGACCAGGCTGATGTAAATACGCCACCCTGGTTCCACTACCTGTTATGGCTGGCACACCGTAACTGATATGCTTTTCTCTTTTTTAATCTAGGTATCTGTGTACCTGATTAGAGTAATACTGCAACACAAAATAAAATCTTAAGTAAAGCCTCATTCAGATCGGTGTATTGTGTTTAATAGTATGTATTCTATATTTAAAGGGGTCTTCCAGGCAAAAACTATTGGTGACCTATCCTCAGGGGACCCACCGCTCTGGATCCCTGGAGATCTGCTGATCACCTGATTTGTTGTCAATGCAGTGGGGTTGAAAGTCATCATCAAGGGTTGGGAGCAGAAGTGCCATAGCCGGCTTCACTTTTATTGATATCAATGGGAGCTGAAACTTTCAACCCCAGTGTCTGAGGCGGAAATGCCAAAAGTGTAATAGCTGGATTTAGCAGGGCTGGCATTAGGATGGAGGAGCAAACTGGGCAATTGCCAGGGCTCCCATCCTCAAGAGGGTCTTCAGACAATCTGATGCACTGACCAGACTTGTCACTGTTCAAGTGTACAGATAGGTTGTGGAACCTTCCCTAAGCAGTGACGTATAAGGAAAAAAAAATCAGAAGCCAGAGCTACAGAGTAAGGAGGGGTATTAGGATGTACAGATGTACTGGTAAGGGGAATAAATTGATATTAACTCACCCCGACGTATCCGGGTTTCCCTTGGGAAAACCAGTATGTCAAAGATCCAGGTGGGCCGTAAATTATTCTGCAGGGGAATCTAATTTCCAGAGTACCAGAGTCTACCTTGGGGACAGGGAGCTCAGGTGCATCCAAATAATAGTGGGTGGTGGTGGGTAGTCCGGGAGTCACTGGTCCTTACGACATCCGCAGCCAGGAGAGCATCATATGGGGATTCCAAGTATACATGTACATCGGAAGGGGAAAAATACAGTACATAAGCTATAGAAAAAAAACAATAGGAATGGTATAGGACTTACTTTACAGGGGTGCCTCTGATGAGTGCACCCCTAGTCCAAGCCAGCATTGTATATATAGATCGGTAGGCAGTGGAAGAACTGTTCCGGTACTGTCCTCAGAGAAGGTTTATTAAAAAGTGCAACGCGTTTCAGCTATTGACTAGCCTTTCTCAAGCATCATAGATAAAGGGCCTATTACATGGAGTGATGATCACCTAAACAACTGTTAGTACAAGAGTTCGTTCCTGATCTTTGCCCTGTGAAGAATATACCCTGTTATCAAATGACAGACAATAAATTGCTAGTTTGTCATCAGTTGCATCTTTTCTGCAGGCATAAAAATGATTATTTGTTGGCACCACCCTCATGTAAAAGGGGATGTGTTGCCACCAATTATGCAAAGTGTGTAAGTGGGGGAAGGTTGAGTAATGAAGTACTCCAATACGAAACCACACACTGTGTACCTTCTACTTGCCCGACCCTGTGCGCATTTTGCATACATATTCCTCTACGGGGCAGGTAGAAGATAATGTGGAGATACAAATGCTGACAATGTGTTTGGTTATGTATACTATTGTGGATATTAATATAACTAGATTGACGAAATGTTCGCTACACTAACATAAAATAGGTTTATTCACATTTGTACTTCACAGCCCACGAAAAGAATATTTTGCAAAATGTAACATCACCACGAATAAGATGCAGGGACTCCTAGCCTTGCGGGACACTCAGAAACCCCAGAACCGCAGATCTAGGAAAGTAAATGTCTGACCCCTTTCGTTTGTGGGCTCAAAACGTATTTAAAATCATGAGAAGAAACTTTGCTGTCATATTTTCATTATGGGTCCCACCCACACGGAATTATGAAAAAAATATGGATTTCAGGGCCCATGCGCCCCGCTGTAAGCCAAACTCCCATGAAGGAGGGTAGGAGCTGAATAAGAGTTACCTTGTTGATGGTTTAAAAATCGCACAGGGATGTGTGCTCAGGTTCAACCCCTTGGATTGCACTATGCGTGAGGACTGTTCTGTAATTCTGTGAGACTCCACACAAAGAATAACTACACTCTTACTTTAATCCTTTTATTTTACTGTCTGATATCTTATGTTTCCCTTTTGCTTATTACCTTGTAACATTATTTTTGTATTTCTCTTTAAATAAGCACTGCTAACTTTTTAGAATGAAACTTCCAATTAATTAGTGAACCTCGTCCGTGTTAACATGAAACCATAACCATAATTACCTGTGGATAATTAGCATTTGGGTCCAACAACCGTTACCGTTGGTGGTGGCAGCATGTATCTGTACGGGCATTGTAGAGTTCTGGTGTGTGTTAGAATGATCAGGTTGCGATTTGAGCTTTCCCTTCGCATGCGTGCAGAAGGACAGGAAAGCTGGGTCCAAATCAACCTTATATTCTAACGACTTCAAGATTGCAATCTCAGCAATACTAAGTTCAGGGCTATGCGGATTGGTGCAGATTTGTGAGAGAAGGTGATAGTTGCTTGTCTGGTTGACGTGCAGAGTCCCAGAAAGTTGGGTACCAGTCACTCCACAATCTAGGCCTTCCCCTCGCATACATGAGAATCACAATTTCTTGCCACGGCTATGACAGCCACATCAGGGGATTCTTTCTGCTCCACAGGAATATGAGGTTGTTGTTACGATCGTGTGGGCAAACTAAGAAGGGCCCACACGATCGTTACCAAAAAGGGACGGAACACACGGGGTATCACACGGATTTCAAGCAAACTGACCCTGTGCTGCAAGGGGGATGACAGTGGCCCTACCTAAGCGGGGGATTCGGCCCAATAAAGGGCGGCCCAGCGGTCTTTGGATCTGGACCCTAGCTGATCCTAGGAACCACGTCACAGAACAGGAGACATACACATGCCAAATGACAAGGACTGAACAACAGAGCCAGAAAACACAGCATATAGCAGCCAAAATGCAACCACTAATAGCAAATGATAAGCTGAATGCAAATACCAGGTATTAGTTGACATTTTGTACAAGACGTGGAAGCTAGCAGGCCTCTTCACGGCTCCTGGTTATACAGCTAGACCCTACACTAACCAGGAGTCCAGCAGAACCGGACAGAGTTCACACAGAACACTGCAACAGGACACAGATCGCAGGTCATACAGCAAGCTAACACCAAGCTGACAGAATTTAAACGTACAAACGGACATGAACCAGCAGGTCACAGATGACACAGCAAGCTTGCATAAGGAACAGAACAGGACACAGGGCACACAGCAAGCTGACAGGAAATAAGCGCACAAACGGACATGAACCAGCAGGTCACAGATGACACAGCAACCTTGCAACAGGACTGACAACCAGGGCACGGACTCTATTGGCACGGACTCTACCGAGAGCTCACATTAACACAAATGAAAATCACAGCAAGTCTATGTGTCCTCATACCAGGGGGGATAGACAGTCAGCCACAGAGCTGACATAGGGGACTGTGTCAGGGATTCACCAACTGACACACTGGAAGCAGAGAGACACAACAGACCTACTTGCAAACACAGATCAGAGTGGGAACAAGCTGAACATGACTGATAACAAGTTACAGAACACAGAAGCAATATGACTGCTCACCTTGGGACCCAGCCAGAAACTAAAAAGGAGCTGGGTTTATATGTGAGCATAGACCCAGGAGATTGGCTAGCAGGAAGTACCACACCCAGCCAGCTCAATTAACCCTCAACCACCTGTAGCTGTGCTGCTAGGAGTACATAGTACAACAGATCCCAGCAGCACATCCTGACAGCTGTTTCCATGTGAAAACGCCTGGCATCCAGGGTTTTCCACATGGATTGTGAGGGCGATATCGGGCTGTGAATCAGGAGTGAAGGAGCTCTGACTCTCCCTAGCGGGTTGTTGTTTGAAGCACAACAGCGCCGCTAGACTTAGCATAGGTACTTTGACCTGGCCTGACGGTCACTCAATGTATCAAACTCATATTATATGACTTTACGGTGGTGGTAAGCATGTTACAAATCTAATGACAGCAAAATCATCCACCAAAGGTCACGCAAAGGGGTCAAACAGCGGTGCAAGAAAAAGCTTGTACACTTTTTATATTAGATGTCTGATCTCCATATATGCATGCTGAATTTGGACACTCAGGAAGGCAGATAGAAGGAAAATTGATGCTTTCGACCTATAGTTGTTACGGCACTCTGACCCCCCGAGCGCCAGGTGGGGTGCCCTGAACTTCCCGCACCCCACTGTCCCTGCCTACTTGCCTCGACCCTGGCGAACCCCAGGCGGACAACTGGACGGCGGTCCCTATCCTGGCTAGGGACCTGGTGACTACAAGGATACAACTAACTAACTAACAAACGGGGGACAGAATGCCGACAGAAAAGGCAGATGGAATGGCCAAACAGGAACAGACAGAGCTAAAGGCAAACTAGAAGGAGACTGACTAGCAACTAGTACTGACTGAGCAGGCAAGCACAAGAGAAAGGAAGGGATGCGGGCGGCGCCCTACGGGCAGACCCGCCCACGCCGCTGCACAACTGCCGCCCCACGTCGCCGGGAGAGCCCTGACGTCACAGCTCCAGGACACCGGAGCGGCGCGCGCTGACTGCGGGACCCTGCGCTGCATGGTAACAATAGTGCTGGAGAAGAATGCTGCGCATACCATGGTCGGCAATGGTCACCAACAAGATGGTTCTAGAGCGTATGAAACCAAAGATATCGCTAGAGGGCAAAATCACCAAAGAGCAGCTCTCATACTTTGAACATATCATTATCATGTGTTTTAATTCTCTGGAAACAACATTGATGCTCAGCGTAGTTAGTGGGTCAAGAAGGGGAGGACGCCAAAGAACAAGCTGACTGGATGCAACGGAGGAACTGAAAGAAGCTGTCAAAGATAGGAAAGCCTGGGGAATGAGTCATAAAGCGACTAAAAGTCATCCTCGACTTAATGGATATCATCATCACCATGTATACTATTGTGGATGTTATTATAATGTATATGTGTTAGCACATAGAGACAATGGATTGATTTTTGAACCAGCTTTTCTACATATTTGCACTTCTAGTTTATAAGGTTTTTGTGCATTTGTTAGGCTTCAATAAAGATGTATTGTGCATGTAAAGTGCTGCTCAGTGTGTGGTTTCTTATTGGAGTACTTAATAGTAGATTAACACTGATTAAGTTTATGGTTAAGTATTGGCCTTATTCTTGGTGCAAATGAAGTAATGAAGAAGCAATCATCTAAAGGTTTGTTTCTACAATAACCTTCAATAATTGCTACATATAATATTCAAACAAGTTTCAATTGACTTATTACCTGTATATTGTCAATCAGCATTCTGTACAGGCAATTGGTCTGCCTTTGTAAAAGGACCTTTAGGTCGTATTTACACAATCGTACAGCACACGGACACCCAGTCTGTGTGCTATGCGATGTGTTGGAGACCATACATTACAGGTCCTATTCTCGTGTTAAGAAAAAAGGATATGTTGTGATTTTTCAGTCTTGCACTTTCGGTACATTAATCCATTTAACATAATGGGTCTCTAGAATGCGTGAGTCTGTGCGTCTCGCTCATTGCACACAACTCGCACATAATTATAGGCGACGTAAATATAGCCTCAGTTAGGGATTAAAAGTCCAAGAAGAATCCAGCAACCTTCCAGGCAATATTAGTCTTCGGTCTCTTATTACTTAACCCCTTTAGGACATGGCCTGTTTTGGCCCAAAGGACATGACAATTTTTGGAGGATTTTCATCTCCACTTTTCAAAAGCTATAACTTTTTCCATAGACATGGCCATATGAGGGCTTGTTTTGTGTGTGGCAAACTGTAGTTCTTATTGGTACCTGTCACGTCTCAGTCAGCACATGTTATTTATTTGCCAGCACACCTAGTCTTGGTAGGTTCTATTCAGACTAGCCAGGGTTAACAGCTCCTGTGCTTTCTAGTCTAGGTTAATTAGTCCTGCTAGTGTCTGAGAGGTGTGGCTGGTGATTGACATTTCTGTCAGCCAATCGGCTTTTCCCTCCTCTCTATAAGATCCAGCTCTTGCTGCCTGGGAGTTACCGATCAATTTTCAGTGATCCTTGAGCAGTCAGCCTGCTCAGAGCTGCTGTGTGTCTGGATCTGGTGGTTTGGTTTGTTCCCTGTTTGTATCCATTGTTTGTCTGTACTTGTTCTGTTTTGTCCTGTTAGTTGTATGCTTTATTTATCATTCTGATTTTGTTGTATTTTTTCACCCCTGCAGGGCTCCCTATAGGGATAGTCAGAGCCCAGGAAGAAGACAGTGGGGCCTTTTATCGAGGCAATTACTCCGCTATTAGGCAGGGACTCTTCATCTCCCTGTTAGATTAGGGACAGTCTTCCACCTTCCTGAAGTTGTCCTCCTTGTCCTACTGTGCACAGTGAACTACTATTTCATCCAGTGTGATTGTCACCCTGCGCCCGTCCTGAGCATGTGCTCTGTGCCACATGGTCGTGATATACAGGCCTTCACCTTCCTGCAGAGGTGCACTCTAACTGACCTGCATCTAGCCACCTATACAAGCCAGTTCCCGCATCCATCTTGGCTGCCCCCCAAACCCTGCTCTTGTTGGCAGTCCAGGACGAATGTAACAGTACCATTTTTGGGTACATATAATTGTATTCTAAAACTTATACTTTTTTGGAGAGCAGGGAGAGAAAATACATCAATTCTAGCATTGCGTTTTTTTACAGCGTTAATCGTACAACATAAATGACATGATACATTTTTTCTGTGGGCTGGTATGCTTATGATGACACCAAAATCATAACTTTTTTAGGTTTTTCTGCTTTTGCACAATAAAAACCCTTTTTGGGGAAATTATTTTTTTTATATCATTGTATTCAAAGTTATATAACTTTCTTCATGGATGGAACTCTGAGGGCTTCTGTTTTGGTTGACGAGCTGTAGTTTTTATTTGTACCTTTTTAGAGTACATACAGCTTATTTGATTACTCTTATTGCATTTTTTGGGGGGAGGCAAAATGAAGAAAATAAACATTTTGCCTATATCTTTAAGGTTTTTCTTTTACATTTTTTGCCATGCAGGATAAATAGTTTGTTCAATTTATTGTACAGGTCATTTTGGATACGATGACACCAAATATGTGGGATTTTTAAAAATGTTTATTTTTTTATACAAATGGGGAAATATGCAAAAAAGTTTTTTTTTGTGGTTTTTTATGTTTACTTTTTTACACTATTTTAATTTTTTTTATATTTATGACTTGAACCATAAAAGCCATTATAGCTATGATAATGCATTGCAGTTCTTCTGTACTAACATTCATTATCACTTACAATAGTGATCACAGGCCATGGTAGACCCTGACACCAGTGTATGGCATCCAGTTGCTTTGGCAATACATCAGCCCTCCACGATTACATTGCAGAGTGCCAATTGCATCACAGAGGGAGCGTACTCCCTCTGTGAACCTTTTACATGCCACGATGTACATTGATCATTGCATGTAAGGGGTGAAGAGCAGGAATTGATGTTCTCATCGATCCCTGCTGTTGCAGTAGGAGGCTGGCTATCGGTCACAGCTGACTTCTGCTGTAGGATGGCACAGGTTCACTTCTGAGCTTGTGCTATCCACAGGACATAAATTGCTGTTCAAAATTCATTCAAGCAAATAATAAATGAGTGATAATCGTTACGTCTAAATGTAAAGCCATTGTGCACTATTTCTTTACTTTTGGTTTGTCGCCCAGCTTCAATGAGCATAAAAATCCTGCTGGTTCGCTCCCTTCTCGCTGTGTCTTAATGTTCCCCGCTCAGTGTGTCACATAGAATGTGAAGCTCTGAACGAGAAGTTAGCAATCCTCAGTGATGTCTGTACAAGTAATAATAATAATAATACTAATAAACTTTATTTGCATAGCGCCAACATATTCCGCAGCGCTTACATAGACAGGGGGAGTACAGTGTAAACAACTAGTGGTGACATCGCCCGCTCATGCGCTCATTTATAAATAAATCTATCCGATAAAAAATGCAAGGGAGAAGGGCTGAAAAACAAGCTGTCAATCTAGATTCACTGGCAGATTTCCTATTGAGATGGAAATCCCGCGGACATCTCGCGGCTTGGCCGCACCGAAAAGCTGCGAGATTTCCGGTGGAGAGCCGTAGCTTCAAAACCCGCAGTATTTTGAGGCGGGTTTTGGAGCGGTTCAGCCGCCAGCATTCCATTGCGGCTTTCTCTTCCCGTAGAGAGGAGTGAGGCTGCAACAGAAGAAAAAAAAAAGAATTGACATCGCTGGTTCTGCCCGGCTTTGCCGCAATGGATTGGCATACGGTGTGCATTTCGGCCGGGCGATTTTTGCTGTTTGCAATGGGAGGGGACGGGATAGGGCAGGAGCTAGTTGCTATGCTCCAGATCCGACCCGCCCTCTCCCATTGCTGGTAGCTGACTAGGGGCTGAGAGGGGCAGTGTTAAACTGTCCTTCCCCCGCCTGACAGCAATCGGGCTCAGCGTATATGCGCCGAACCGGGGCTGTCTGAATGGGCACACAAATGACAGATTTGTGCAAACTTTTTATTTAAACTCTATTGCAAACATGATTGGCAGCCCTAAATTCATGCATTTAAATGAAAAAAAAATTGTCCCCAAAGGTGTCCATAGCCTTTAAATTGCAATAATGTCAGGAAAAGCTGAAATAGCATATACACACACAATATGGCCTCCACTGCACCCAGCTGAGATAATTACCAAATAGTCAACCAAATCAAAGTATGTTGTTCAATAGCTATTTCCTGCATGTAGCCTATGCAATCTAAAACAAATTCTTCCAACAGAGGGATTCCGACAGAATATACCACTTCTGAAAGATTAAGCTCACACTTATAATGTGCTAGCTTATATACCCGGCTTTGTCCAAGTTAATTTGATACAGGTGTTTACGTGTTGTTTGCATGACAAATTTTATGAAGTCAAGGTTACTTTAGAAGATCCGAGGAATAAAATATGTACACACATAGAGGAAGGTTAGATTCTCCTTAGGCTGCATGTACCAATATCCCTCTGAAGAATGTGCCACCACTCCCATTCTCCTCATTTGGGACCTAAAGAATGGTTGTGCCAAATTTCAAGCTTGTACGACATCAGGAAATTACATTACATAGGGATACACCTACTTTTGCACTTAGCATTGAATAATCGAGTTGCAACCTCTTTACTTTTCCTATTTAGGACCTTACTTATCCTATTGAGGACCTAAAGAATGCTTGTGCCAAATTTCACGCTTGTACGACATTGGGTTATTACATTACATAGGGATGCATTTACTTTTGCAAATAGCATTGAATAATGGAGTTGTGACCTTGTTACTTTTCTTATTTAGGACCTAAGGAATGCTTATGCGAAATTACACGCTTGTACGACATCGGCAAATTACACTACATAGGGATGCACTTACTTTTGCAATTAGCATTGAATAATCATGTTGTGACCACTTAACTTTTCCTATTTAGGACCTAAAGTATGGTCATGCCAAATTTCATGTTTGTACGACACCGAGAAGTTAGAGAATTAGATTAGATACATTACATAGTGGTGCCAATACTTTTGCAATTAGCATTGAATAATCATGTTGTGACCCCTTAACTTTTCCTATTTAGGACCTAAAGAATGGTTGTGCCAAATTTCATGTTTGTACGACACCGAGAAGTTAGAGAATTAGATTTGGTACATTATACAGGGGTGCCAATACTTTTGCACTTAGCACTGAATACTCATGTTGTGACCCCTTTACTTTTCCTATTTAGGGCATTAAGAATGGTTGTGCCAAATTTCATTTTTGTATGACATTGGAAAGTTAGAGAATTAGATTTGGTACATTACACAGGGGTGACAATACTTTTGCAATTAGCATTGAATAATTGTGTTGTGACCCCTTTACTTTTTCTATTTAGGACATGAAGAATGGTTGTGCCAAATTTCATGTTTGTACGACATCAGGAAGTTAGAGAATTAGTGGCGAATCAGTCAGTGAGGGCTTTCACCTTTATATATATATATATATATATATATATATAGTTTGGCAAGAATGCATGTATATTATATAAAAGATAGAAGCCACATGGGACACAAGGCAGCTATACCGAAGTATAGTTTCCCTTACTGGCTTCATTTGGGAGTTATTCTCAATTTTTCCCTCCTTTTCTGCAATACCATTTTTCTTAACTGCCTAAGGACGCAACTTTTTCGTCCCCCTCCTTTTAAAAATCATTACTCTTTTATTTAACTATTGACAGATATGTGACGGCTTGTTTTTTTTTGGGACAAGTTGTATTTTTCAATGGCACTATTTAATGTACCATATAATGTACTGGAAAACTTTTTAAAAATTCTAAGTGTAGTAAAATGGAAAACAAAAACTAAATTATGCCATTTTTAGAGGGTGGGAGTCTTGTTTCTATGGCGTACACACTGCAACAAAAATGACGTGGTAACTTTATCCAATATGGGTCAGTATGATTACTACGATACCAAATTTATATATATTTTTTTGCTATACTACATTTATTTTTTTTCAAAGATATTACATTTTTTTTATTTTTTCCTGCCACCATTTTCTGACAGCCATAACTTTTTTATTTTTTCATCGACATAGCTGTGCGAGGGCTCATTTTTTGTGTCCTGTAGTTTCTATGAGAACCATTTTAGAGTACATACAACTTTTTGATCGCTTTTTTACATTTTTTCCTGGAGACAGGGTGATCAAAAAAGCATAATTCTGGCGTTGTTTATTCTTTTTCTTTCTGATAATGTTCACAACGTGGAGTACATAATGCATTACTTTAATAGATCAGACTTTTATGGATGCAGCGATACCAAATATGTATTTTTGTTTTATTATTTCAATGTTTTTATTATAAATATGGCAAAAGGTTTTTTAAAATTAGTTTTTTTTTAATAGTTAATAAAAATTTTTCAAACTAATTTTCCCTTTTTTTCAGTCCCCATCGGGCACAAGAACTTACGATGCTGTGATCGCTCCTGCAGCATGATGTAATGCCATAGCATTATATTATACTGTGATCTGACAGTCAATCTATCAAGCCATGTCACAGACACTATCAAGCCACGTTTGATAGGCAATCTGCAATGACAGCCCTGGCCCCTAGCTACCATAGCAACTTCACAGCAACCCACAATCTTATCGCGGGGGGCATTGTGGGACCCGGACATCGACCGGGGCATTTAAATGCTGTTATCAGAATTGACTGTAGCACTTAAAGGGTTAACAGCTCCGATCCACAGCATGGCTTACTGTAACTCTTGCCGACGGGTGTCAGCTGTAAGAAAGAGCTAGAACTTGAATTGTATGGAGCGGGATCCCCCTCCATACCTACCCCAAACCTGCAGGACGTAACTGTACATCCTGTAGCATTAAAGGGTTAAAGGCTATGGAAACCTTTGTGTTTGAAAAATCAGTACAAACATATCTTACTAAGTCCCCGCAGAAAGAAATGATGTACTTTTCTATTTTTTGTATTGAATTTAGATTTTTATGCATTTAAAAATCTGCATACTTGATATGCAGGCTCTGCTATATTTTGGTTTTTGGCCAAGGGACGTTCCCAGCATTGATCAGGTGGTCTCTCTCATGAACCACACAAGCTCAGCTCCCCCTCCCCTCTCCTCTTTCAGAGACTGTGTATCCATGTCCACTCAATACTACACAATGCTATCTCTCCTAGTGGGGAAGAGATTGGTAATGGTAGACAAGAAAAGCAGGGTGTAGTTGATTACAATGCAGGGCTATCTCTAGATCAAATAACAAGATGGTGGGAGCAGAGCTGGAATAAAAACTCAGCTTATTGGCTGATGGGGCTCAGATGCCCTAGATGGAGAGCAGAGCATGGCAAAATAGTAGTACTACAAGGTGCAGGATGCTAGGGCATGGGGACTGGTTAGATGATCAGCATCTCCCCAACACTGTCATACAGCCCTCTGTAATAAGGCTTCTCCCTCCAGGCATATCAGTTTTTATCCTCTTTCTACTTATGACTTGGAGTGTATTTAATAAATAATGACATATAAGCTTTCCATAGACTGCTCTTTTCCCTGTGTGGAAGACTCACATAAACTTACAAATGACAATGTGCTGATTTCTGCCTGTCACTGAGTGGTCGTGTCTCAAAATTCCCTTAACGTGTAATGTGTCCCTCTCACAGCATTCTTCTTCTGGCTCAGGAGAGCAGGCTGGGGGAAGGGCTGAGAAGCAGTCCTCAGTTTACATCAGTCCCCCAATCTATAGTCTCTTGGAAAACAATACAGGAATAGAAACCAAACAATCAGATATTTATAATGAAAACCAATTACAAAAAGTCTTCTTTTCCAAAGAGACATTGGTTAAAGGAAAAAAAAAAGAGTGTGAAGGTGTTCATAAAGTCATTTCACTTTCAATGCATGTAAAAACATTATTAAATAATCCACATACCATTAGTAAAAGGACATATATGAAAGTACAACAGTTACATCTTGGCATTGCAGTTGAAAATTCCTTTTGGATCTTCAACTTTGGATTTTCAACTTTTAACTTACATGCACGAAAAGGGATCGTTAATTGTGTAACTCCACTAATAATTTTGGTGAATTTAGCAACATTTAAACAAACTGAACTGCAAAGCATTAAATATAATGACACACCTAGTAATTTCACTTATTAATTATATCAGGACCATGACATTTCAATATTACTGTTCAAGAGGGCCTGATACGTCTGTACTCTTTTCTACTACAAAGTACCATCCTGTTACTCACCTCATCCAGTTCCAGCTTCGGTGAGTCGCCACGGCTCCAGACGCTGGCTACATTTGGTTGCTAGGAAACTGGATGCCTACTCCTCTGTTAACGTATTCTTCTTGCACCCACAGCTTTCCTTCTCTCCTGTGCAGGCCATGTCAAGTTGCTATGGTGACTGGCACCCCTGGATGATGTTGGCACAGTGGCCTATTTAAAGGGGACTCCAGCCACGCGTTTTTATTTTTAGATTAAAGTTGGTTATTGTTCCTGTGCAATCTATGACTCAATTCCTGACTCCTGATACTGACCATAACCTTGTCCCCAGATTATGCTTTTGTTTCGTCCTTTGGATTTGTTGCATGGTTCTTGCTGTTTCATTCCTGGTATCAACCTCTGACTACAATACTGTCACATTCTCTGGATTGCTGCACCCTAACTGCTATTCTTTTGACGACGCCTGCCTCTACAAGTTCTGTCACAGTGCAACTGATACCAATTGACAACATAACTTGGGAATTCAAGAAGAAAATGTCATACCCCCTTATAGGTATTAAGGCTGAAGAATGGGAAGATTCCTTAGACTCTGAATCCAAGTAAAGTCCTTGCTATACTGATTGTAGATTAGAGAATCCACTTCTTCAGTGAAAAATGTAACACATCATATGATTGACTAGGGGTGACTGTGTAAGACCGAGGGAAAGGTGCAAATACTGGTGTGCTGCACTTAAAATCTCTGATAGAAAGGATGTTGCAGGTTTAGAGTATCTTGATGCAGCAGAGACGTTACTCACAGTTGAGGCACTTAAGTGTAATGTATCTCTATCAAGGTGCAAAACTTGAAAAATAGCAATGCAATAAAACTCTGATGGTGGTGGTGGCTCCCTTTATTGGCCAACATTAATATCGCCTGTCAATTAAGTAAGTCTTCCAGACACAGCAATATCACTATTGCATTGTTGTATTTCAGAGCATACTGTTTCTCAGTGGCCCAGCATAGATGCACTTCCTTGAGGGCTGAAGCTTGCACTTGTTTTCTTCTACCTGGTGCAACAGTTTCTTTAGCTGCTTGACTGGCGCTAGACATGGCAATCTGCTCCAGGATCTAATTACTCTGCCACAAAGTCTTCTCACTGGGGTTGGCACATGCTCACCTCCACTCATTGATGTTGGCACCTGCTCTCTTCCACTCATTGACGTTGGCACCTGCTTTCCTCAACTCATTGAGGTTGGCACCTGCTCTCCTTCACTCATGGAGGTTGGAACCTGCTCTCCTCCACTTGTTAAGGTTGGCACCTGCTCTCGTCCACTTATTTTGGTTGGAACCTGCTCTCCTCTGCTCATTGGGGTTAACATCTGCTCTTGTCTACACAATGAGGGTGACACTTGCTCTTCTCCACTCATTGAGGTTGGCACCTGCTCTCCTCCACTCATTGGGGTTGGCACCTACTCTCCTCCACTCATTGGGGTTGGAACTTGCTTACCGCCACTCATTGGGGTTAGAACCTGCTCTCCTCTGCTCATTGTGGTTGGCATCTGCTCTTCTCTACTCATTGAGGTTGACACTTGCTCTTTTCCACTCATTGGGGTTGGCAGTCGCTCTCCTCCACTTACTGGAATCTGCTCTCCGCTGCAGCTCAGGCTTTCTCAAGTACAACACATGGCTGGGTTACACTTGTGTCCTCATGCAGCACACAGGCTAATGCCTTACATCAGCCTCTACCTACGGCCTGTGTGCCACAAAAACCTCTTTCCCCAAGGAACCAGTTTCCCCCATGTAGTGTTCACTAATACTGGCTACACCTTCTCTTATTTTTACCAAAAGAGCTACCACCTGGCCACATATGAAGCAGTATTCAATGTAACATATACAGTGTATATACATATAATAATATAATGACATGTTGTTGTTGTTAGCCGTTTAGTTGTTCACGACCTTTGGTGAAGCTAAAGCCAAGCTCCCTCCATGTTTTTCTGTTTTGCACTGCTTCTTTTTAGTTGATTGACATCCATATCAGTTCAGCTTTGACAGTATCAAGCATCTACAGTCCATTATTAACAGTCAGAACCGCGCAATAACATATTTATAAGCTTTTAAAGGCACAGAACACAATAAATGTTTATTTGCCCCCGACACACTTTTACAACAATTTATGTGCACAAGTGGCAGATTTGTTGCAGAAATTTATGTGACTTCATATCTGCCCCTTACTTCTGAATTGATTTTTTTTGTTGCATGCATAGGAATTCCTGTCAAGCCATTCAGAAATTGGGATAGTTGCAACACATCTTCCACATGCAAATATACCCTTAGGTTTGTGTTGTGCTTTGCCAATGAAGGACCGCTTGTCTTCATTTACTCCATCTTTTGTGTCAAAATATCCTTTAGTGCTTTACAATCAGGGAATACAACATACATACTGTGCAAAGTAATGGACTTCATACTTTCTTTAAATGAAAAACAATGGGTAACATCATATGGAAGAAGATTCTCTTATAACTTACCATTAGTTTTGTTTTTTTTATATTTAACTTCTGCCATAATAATAATTATATACAAGCACAAAAAGAAATAATTTAATCATTAGTTTGCAAATGTTCTAATAAAATAGTAGATAAGTCTGGTCATAAAATGTTTCTCTATTAAGATTGTACAGTAAATGAAATATTTAGTCAAATATGTGACTCCAAGAAGACATCATTGACACCAAATATAATGAAAGTATTAGAAAATACCATCAAACAGCTGCATTAGGAATAAGATGAGGAGTCCAGAATCTGTAGAATTCATCTGAAATGTTCAATTTGTGAGTTCATACTGTGATACGTCCACTAGGGAGTTAGTGAGAGTATTTGAACCATGAATTATCAGATGTTTGGTAGATTTTTGAAAATGTTGTAGGCACAGTATGCTATGATCAATGCTTTATTTATTTTTTACTGGGCCCATGGTAGATAGATTGGGACTGTTGTGATCCATTTTCCAATGGATTCTAGCAGATCCTGACAGATTTCTTGGCATATGGTCCCATAATTATAGCTATCAAAGTGTAATGAATTCTGTAGAGAGAGAACCTAAAAAATGTTACCAGAACCTAACAAGAGCCAACAAAGTTAAAGGCATTGTCTTGTTACTGGAAACCCCCCATTCAATAAGGCTGTCTGGGATACAATAATAAACTGAGCTGTGGTCCCTTTTTTGTGACAACTGATGTCACTGAAGATCAGGTGACCACTGCAGCCAATCAGAGTCTTCAGTGTCACCGCTTGTGCTCCTGGTATCAGCACTCATATCCTGAGCACCATGATGCCAGGAGTTCACCGCAGTCACTGATTGGCAGCCATAACAAAAAATGCTGGGACACAGTGGGGCACCAGTGCTGGATTCCAGCGGTGGCAGAAGGGTAAGTATAGCTCAGTTTACTATTTTACCTAAGGCAGCACCTATAGAAGGGGGTTGTCCACTTACCAGACAACCTCTAGCTCATCTCTAGATCATCTGCCACAGGTGTTGGATCCTCGAGGGGAGTACCAAAAAGATTTAGATATAGGACAAGTACAACAAACTGAAACTTTGGTCCAGACGAAGGAAAGCCAAGCTACGTCTCTGGCCAAAAAATGTCTGAAAAAAGTTTCTGGTTGTCTATTTTTAGGGCAAATACTGGTCATTTTCTAATGTACATTTCGTCCTCTTCCCTCTATATATAAAATGTAACAATTTTTCATTTTGAGAAAATAAATGTAAAATGTAAATATTCCTAAAGGCTGACATTCAGTTATCCCATAGGGAATGTAATATTCCCCTGAACACAGTAGTTAATTGCTAAGCATGTTATACTCTGTAGACATTCGGTGTTCAGCTCCTCCCACCCGTGCTTTGTGGTAAATCTACAACTGTTATATGTAGGTGGCACAGCTGTTTGTGTTGACGGGCTCAGTGGCTTGGGAATTTTGACAACACATTTAGTTGACATGAGTAAATCAAATCAGGTTTATGTTTGATGTTATTCCCTTTCTTCATTAGAGACAACATGTTGCCAATATTTTGCGTGAATCAAGCTGCATGAACCCAGTTAAGGATTTATGAAACGTAGGAAGAGGGAAAAAAAATAACATTTTAAATATGACTTTGCAGTGATAGAGATAAACGGCTGCCATGAGGATCAATTTCAGTTAAAGGAGGCATTTTCTGATGACAGTATAATCATGTACAAGTCTCCTTAACAGATACCCAATCTACTTGAAACATTTCGGTTGTTAAGTGATGATAGGCAGCAGAATCCAATTTGTTGTAGAACTAATACAAATCTACCTACTTCAGATGGATAGTAACTAAACACTGTGTCCAAGTGAATTAGTATGGCACCCTACATAACCCATTTCTTCTGATGTGAAACCAAATGTAGGCGTAATAAAATGTCCATCAGTCTTTAACTTTAGCTGAAGTGTATTTAACTGGAAAGTTGTGTAGCTGGTGACTATGATGTATAGGAGTACCTGTCATCTCAATGATTGTTATATGTACAGTATATAATATATATGTCTTATAACAAATAACACATGACAAACAACTACAGTACATAATACTGAGAATAATATGACTGAGATGATTTGTTTCTTTCATGTCTTGTCAAGCTAGGAGGAATGTTTATGTATTGATTGACATATATTAAGGTGATAGGCAGGTAATATTATAGGGACCTCCACCACTTAGGGGGCCTTTAGACTGGAAATGATTATCATTTAAAAAAATAGTTCAAATGAGTGAAAGGGAATGATAATGGTTCAGTTTGAACGCAAGCCAACAAATGAACTAAAAAACAAGAATCACTCCTTCGTCGCTTATTTTGTGCAGGCATAAAAACCATCGTTGGCTTGTTCGCTTATTTTTCGGTTTCAACAGCAGTCATTCAGTCCCTCTCATTCACTTATACAGCGAATGTGAAGGACTTGTGAACCGAGAGCAGGGCAGGTGGCTTGGTCTCCGCAACCAGAAAGGATGCACACGGGGTGGTCAAGTTAAGAAAAATGTATTTACTGCAGGTTAATAAAGGCAAGTTAATGGTAAAAGAACAGGAATAAGGAGAAGCACAATACACAGTATAGTTGGAACAATTCAAGTTGGATTTCACAATATATTCCACGTTTACTATGTCCACCTCCACAGCACGGACACTGAAACAACAATAGTCCCAAAACTATCCCTAACTGACCCTAACTTCACATTTGGGTGCGCACCCCTCTTACCAGTGGTCCGGGTGGACTGCTTACAGTTTGTAGAAGCGCGCGTTGGGGCCCGATGTCGACCCTTTCTAGTATAGCGAAGTGTCCTCTCCTCACGGTTATCACAACATCCGAGGCAATAAGATTCTTCTCAGCAGGCGGGAAAACAAAATGGATGAAATGGGATCCAACAGCAAGTAGCTCAGCACACTGACAGTCCTGCAGAATCCATACACCCCGGGGTGATATAAGCCAGGGTTGTGCAGTTACCGTCCGGTACTCAACAGCACTGCCAGTCTTTAACTTTGGTGGCAATGTCCACAGCCACAATGTCAGTATTACTGGTTAGCCACTGGGCACAGTCCTTTCAGCATGGCTCTACTGAACATTCTGTCTCTTTACACTCTGTCTGCCTCTGGACTGAATTACACACAGGTTAGCTGCACAGGAAAGTCCTCTAAGATCTCCACACACTCTCCATGCAGCACAGACACTTGGTTCTCTCTCTGCAAAGATGGCTGCTGCTCTCACTGTGTCGTCACATCCTGCTTCCTTCTCATACTGGCAGGCTGACCTCATAGGGGTGTGTCCCTCCAGCATCACATTCCCAGTGCAGGGGCTGCTGACCAGAATCACAGAAACACATATACACTCAATTTTAACACAGTATAAACAAATGAACCTTGGCAAATCATTGGGCTGTATATTAGGACAAGTATATGCACAGAAGCAGCACTCCTATTGCCATAAGGCTGGGACACAGTCTGTATATTACATATTCCCCCCCCCCCCACTTTAAGATTGGCAGTCCCTGCCAATGACTGAATATCCAGAGGGTTGTACTTTTATGCGCAAACCGTTGTATGGCAGGCCAAACAAACTCATCCTGCAAATACCGAACAGGGGGGTGCCAGCATTTGTCCTAGTGGTCCGTCTGAGGACCTGTGAAATACTGTGAATCAGAACTGGATTGACTTGTAAACAAAAAAAAAAAACTCCAAAAAACAATACCCAACATACCCTACCAAAGTCCGGGCCATACTGGGAGCTGTAGTTTTACACTGTCTGAACTGCAAATGATACATAATTGAAGTTGCCATGGCTCAGTATTCACCCAGGAGGGGGGCTTTTTAACATTTGCTATAGGGCCCTGCATTTTCTAATTACATTCTTGTTAGTCACTTTTTTAGTGGTATTGTATGTAGAGATAGATGGTTTCCAAACATGCATGTGGTTATCGCCATTGAAGTCCAAGGGAATTATTTCCTCAGTTATAACCCATACAGTATATATGGTGGCAATAGGGGGTTGGATAAGCTTTCCACCAAGGGTCCTTTACTAACCTTAATCCAAATCTGATGACAATTGTAACATCCAAGGAACAGGTATAATACATAATATACATGCTCTGATTCAATGTATTTAAATGGTTTGCAAGATCACTTGCATAGCTATTGATATTGTTATGTTTCTTATTAAAGAAGTGGATCCTCTAAGTTGCAATTGGTTTGGCACTGGCAAGAGTGGGGTGGGGAGTCTAAGTATTCTCCCTGTTCTTCACCTATAACCCCTGCAAGGAAGCATAGGGTTTCAGGGTCTGATTCTCCCTATAACAGACACTAAGGGGGCAAAGGGGCACTATAGAAAAGTAGTTGTAGCAGAGTCAGGAACGTAGCCAGAGGTTGTCATCAAAGTAGAGAACAGGATTAGTCAAACAGGAGGATGAGATGGCACCGCAGTCAAAAGACAGGCCAAAAGTCAATACCAGGAGTAGAACAACAAGACACAGGTCACAAATCCAGAAGATTTGACAAGAGCATAATGTGAGAACAAGAAGAAATTCAATGTCAAGAACTGGATACATCACTAAGGATGAATCTATCAGGATTCGAACCAGCGACCTCACATGCTCTTGGCGAGGCCTCTGCTGAATAGCTCCCCTGAACCTAGCACCTGAAACACTACAGTACTTTAACCTCTTCATTCCTGAGTAGAGATGAGCGAGCGTACTCGACCACGCCCCTTTTTTGCCCGAGTACCGCGATTTTCGAGTACTTCCGTACTCGGGTCTAAAGATTCGGGGGGCGCCGTGGGTGAGTGGGGGGTTGCAGCGGGGAGTGGGGGGGAGAGGGAGAGAGAGAGGGCTCCCCCCTGTTCCCTGCTGCTACTCCCCGTGCCGCCACGCCTCCCCCCGCTCCCCGGCTCCCCCCGAATCTTTCCACCCGAGTACTGAAGTACTCGAAAATAGCGGTACTCGATCGAGTAATTACTCGAAACGAGTATGTTCGCTCATCTCTATTCCTGAGCCATTTTTTGTTTTTTCATTGTTGTTTTTAACCCCCTGCCTTCCAAGAGCTATTACGTTTGTATTTTTCCATTGACATAACTGTATGAGGACTTAGTAACATAGTATGTAAGGCCGAAAGAAAAATATGTCCATCCAGTTCAGCCTATTACCCCCCCCCCCCCACAATGCTGAGCCAGAAGAGGGCAAAAGAAGACAATGAGGTAGAAGCCAATTTGCCCATATAAGGAAAAAAATTCCTTCCTGACTCCAATCTGGCAATCAGAATAAAGCCTGGATTATTGTTTTTTGGGAGAAGTATTTTTAATGGTACAATTTAGTATTGGTACCATTAGGGCACGTTCAACTTTTTGATCACCTTGTAGTTTACTGAGTTGCTCTGGCAATATCCAAAGCTGTCAATGTTGCTCTTGTAAAACTCACAAAGTCTACTGCTTAGCTCTAGACTATACACTATATTCACTGTCCATCACTTTTAAAACTTAGGCTTATCACACCATGTCATATCAGCATATTCTTGGCTTTTAAAGAACATAAGTGTATCCATGTTGAAGGTAGGAGAAAGATTAATCATTATGAATAAGAAGCAATATACATTGAGGAAGATTCATCAGTAGTGTCACGGGTCATTGTAGGATATTTAAAAAGTGCAAACCTCATTAAATGTATTAACATTGTGCAGATGGCAAAATAAGCTTGGTGTAATTCACTAGACATGTTAGACGCATTTCTGTTCCTTATGTTACTTTGTGCCTGGTTCATATACCGCTAAATTTTCCATTAAAAATGGCTCAAGGCGTCAATAGATTTTGTGAATTTCACAACTCTACATAGCCATGCACCTTTAATAGAATTTTTACACAGCTGTTGAGGCATGGGCAAAAAGTGTCTAAAAGACATCATACATTTGGCACATACCATGCATTTGGTTAGTGAAATGCCTGACAGAATTGTTGTGAAAATTCCTTAGTGATTCTCCTGCATAGAGAATGAATCCATAAACAATAAGATACAGTTAAAGGGGTTGTCCCGCGAAAGCAAGTGGGGTTCAGCACTTCTGTATGGCCATATTAGTGCACTTTGTAATGTACATCGTGCATTAATTATGAGCCATACAGAAGTTATTCACTTACCTGTTCAGTTGCTAGCGTCCTCGTCTCCATGGAGCCGTCTAATTTCAGCGTCTAATCGCCTGATTAGACGTGCTTGCGCAGTCCGGTCTTCTCCCTTCTGAATGGGGCCGCTCGTGCTGGAGAGCTGCTCCTCGTAGCTCCGCCCCGTCACGTGTGCCGATTCCAGCCAATCAGGAGGCTGGAATCGGCAATGGAACGCACAGAGCCCACGGTGCACCATGGGAGAAGACCTGCGGTCCACCGTGGGTGAAGATCCCGGCGGCCATCTTCGCAAGGTAAGTAAGAAGTCACCGGAGCGCGGGGATTCGGGTAAGTACTATCCGTTTTTTTTTTTAAACCCCTGCATCGGGTTTGTCTCGTGCCGAACGGGGGGGCTATTGAAAAAAAAAAAACCGTTTCGGCGCGGGACAACCCCTTTAAAGCCTTTTTTACATAGCCTGATGATCTGGCATGAAGGTTCCTCCAAAGGTCTGATCAATGGGCCATGTAAAAGGGACAACCGCTCATTGGCTGATTGCTGGTTTTCAGAAAGCATAAAAATGCTCACTGATTGGCTGTATATCTCGTCGTGTGAATGAGATGTTCCTCTGGCCTATAGGGATAAACAATTGTAGTTATGATCATTGGTCCACCATAAGTGTCCTCTAAGCCGTGTAAATGAAAAGTGAACGAGCACCAATTGTGATTGTTCTCAGTAATACCACATTTAGACACAATGATTATCGCTCAAAAGTCGCTCAAAAGACTTTTTTTGAGTGATAATCTTTGTGTGCATTTACACAGCAAGATGATCGCTCAATGCTGGTTTAAGTGACCGTTTTAAGCGTTCACTTTGCATAAGTGTGTAAATGAAGGCTCACGCTGTATGCAGAAGACAAGTGGGACCGCTATCTTCTGCATACAGCTGCTGTCTTCTCGGAGCGCTCAGCTGATATAAAATTTAAAATCTGCTGTGCACGGACATCGTGCAGTTTTTGTTAACGAGTAGTTCATCATTGTCTTTCAGCTAGCTGAAAGAGAACGATGAGCCTTATCAGTGCTGCGTGCTGAGTTCTCAGCGGGATACCGCTGATACTATTGTTTCAGCTGGTATCCTGCTCAGAGAACACTGCCAGAGTATGAAGAAGACAGCGGTCCAGCTGTGTTCTGCATATCCGGCATGGAGCTCACAGCTGTGTGCTCCATGAGCACATATAGGTATAGGATTCTGACACATCTGCAGTGATTTTCAGGGAAGGGCTTTAACTATAAGCCCTTCCCTGAAATAATCCCTAGCTGGTGTAAAAAATGAAAAAAAAATATATTCCTACCTCTCCGCCGCTGCTGGGGCTCAGCTGCGTGTAGCTGCTTCTTCTCCCTGCACTGCTCTGAGGTTCTTTAATCCGGCAGGGATTTAAAATCCCTGCCTGCTGAAAGAGCTGTATCTGATTGGCTGAGCGCTCAGCCATTTACAGGCAACCCTCAGCCATTCAATGAATGACAGCTGAGCACTGCCTGTGATTGGTCACAGTGCTTAGCAAATCACAGATAGCGCTAGGCTATTCATTGAATTCAAAATACATTCATTGTAAATACAGCTAATTATGGCGCATGCTAGAAATGTCTGATAGATGCATATCTGACCTTCGAGTCTTGCACCCCTGAACCTCATGTCTATACATGTCTCAATGTACTGCCCATGACTCTAACAGAAATGAATGGAGAAAGCTACACACATGGTATAAATGTCTAATATAGGAATACCCCTTTAAGATCAATCTTAAATGTATTGGTCGTTATATTATAGGAATAGTTAATTATTACAATAAAAAATACAAAAAGGCAAAACTTACTTCATATCACAATCTTTTGATCATTTTAGTTTTATACAACTTTTTGAAATCAATGTCTGACCATAAAGCAATGTATAATTTATAGGATATTAAGGAATTAATTTATCCTCTATTCACAGAATGACAAATAACGTACTGATCAATGAGTTCTGAGGGCTAGGACCCACACCAATCCTGAAGATGCTGATCCAGAATGACTGGCAATGACTTTTTGCTGTGGTTGCACATGCAAATCACTGCTCCATTAATTTCAATAGTCCTGCCAGAGATGGCTGAGTCCAAGCATGCTTGGTGTTAAAACCCCCAAAAACCAGTGGGTAGTACCTTACTTTTGTGGCACAACTCCTTTAACAATAAAATTACTAAAAATACTTTAAAAAATGTATGTTGAGGTAAAAACATTTCTTTGGCTGTCTTAAAAAGGTTTAAGCTTTTTTTGGCAGCTAAATTCGTATTTATATAGCAGCAAGAGTAATATGTATTGGTTATTTAAGATCTACCAAACCTTCTTGTACCTTTTTAGACCAGAGTTCAGTGTTGATTTACATGAATGAACTGAAGAACTGAGAAATGGTACCTATCTATCACTCATTTAGTTTATATTTATTGTACTCAACCCCTTTTCATATACACAGAGCCCTGTCATCCTCTGAATGGCTGTGATTGGCTCATCAAGTGCTGTCTGTGATTGGCTGCCGGCGCTGTGATTAGCCAATCACAGCGCTCGCTTTGCTGGAGGCGGGGTATTCAAATCCCCGTCGCCAGAAAGAAGTTGAGCAGGCAGACAGAGAGGACTCAGCCATTTGCCGCAGCGCCGCCGGAGACCATCGGGACGCTGCGGACCAGGTGAGTATTGATTTTTTTTGGGGGGGGGGGGGGCACCTGAGATAGGTCCTATTTTTGGGGAGGCCTTATATTTTAAGCCTTCCCCGTTAACCCGATAAGTCTTACTATCAGGGTAGGACCTATTTTCAGGGAAACATGGTAGTGAGGTATCACAATGGTCGGTTTTGGGCTGTATTCTTTTTAATATATTTATTAATGACCTGGTAGAAGGATTGCACAGTAAAATAACAATATTTGTAGATGATACAAAACTATGTAAAGTAATTAACACGAGAGGACAGTATATGGTTGTAAATGCATCGGGATAAGTTGAAGGATTGGACAGAATAATGGCAAATGAGGTTTAACAGTGATAAATATAAGGTTATGCACACGGGCAGAGGAGATGCATGTCACCAATATACACTAAATGGGAAACCACTGGGCAAAACAGACGTGGAAAAGGACTTGGGGATTGTAGTTAACTGTAAGCTAAACTGGAGCAACCAGTGTCAGGCAGCTGCTGCCAAGGCAAATAGGATCCTGGGGTGCATCAAAAGAGGTCTAGGGGCACATGACAAGAACATTATTCTTCCCTTTTACTAGTCACTGGTCAGACCATATATGGAATATTGTGTACAGTTTTATGCACCGTTACTCAAGAAGGACAACTAAAGTAATAAATGGAATGGGCGGACTACAATACCAAGAGAGGTATGAAAATTTTGGTTATTTAGTTTACAAAAAAGATGGTTGAGAGCCAATATAGAGATCTCACCCATAATCTATTTGTACTCAGGACTGTGACAGTAACAAGGGGGCGCCCCCTATGTCTAGAGGAAAGAAGGTTTCTACACCAACATGAAAAGGAGCTCTTTACTGTAAGAGCAGTGAGACTATGGGACTCTCTGCCTGAAAACGTGGTGATAGTGGACTTGCTAAACCATTTTTAAGAGGGGCCTGGACACCTTTCTTGAGTGCAACAATATTACACGTTACAGTCACTAATTACTTCAGAAGGGTCGGTGATCCGGGGATCATTCTGATTGCCAGATTGTTAGAAAACAGGAAAACATTTTTACCCTTAAATGAGGAAAATTGGCTTCTACCTCATTGTTTGCTTTTTTAAACCTTCCTCTGGATCAACATTGGGGAATAATAGACTGAACTAGATGGTCATATGTCTTTCTTCAGTCTAACATACTATGTTACTAATACGATTTTCCCAAATGTTAATTTAGATGGGCAAAATCATCGCTAAAGCAAAATCATGTTTCTAAATTCTAAAGAGCCGAGAGTTTAAGCCTTTACAAAATCCCCATGTTATTTCTTAATTTTGGAAGCTTTACCCATCTCCCATCTCTGGTATTTGTTCCAGGTCTTTGTGGAAAAAACAACTGCAAGTTAAAACCATCATCGAAATGTTAACTGGCCAACAGTCATGTGCTGAAAAATTGACTTGTGATCTCAAACAATTTACAAACTCTTATAAATTCCCATTTTGTAGCATGCTGATTATTGTCTATTGTTAACCACATTATCGCTTTTGCAGTAAAACAACATGTCACAGTGTTCTGTTCTGTATTCAATATTCAGTGACATGGGAATTATCCCGAACAAATCACTTGTAAATCTGATTGGAATTTTCAGTACTAAACATACACACAAACGCTTTCAATGTTTTTATGTCCATAATTCAATTCAGCTCTGCCACTACATTTCTTTGTATGACACCATGATGTTCCACTGCAGATGCTAGGATTCAGCATTTATATTTCAAACTTGAAATCCCATAAGTAGAAGCAGTAGAGGGATTCAAAGTCGTAGCCTTTAGGATTAAATCCTTGCCAATTGAAATGCCAAAATCGTATGAAAAATATTTTAAGAAATAATGTCGTCTTGGAGGCAAAACTGGAATGCATTGAAGGCAATGTCAGTATTTTGCATATAAACCAGACTTTTGATTTGCATAATTGAGCAGAGGGCTTCCTATGCATCTGTTCCCTGAAACAAGGTGGTGCGGAATGAAAAAAAAAAAAAACTCAGAGAATAGTGAATAATAGAATGTACTTTCCACAAACTAATTCCGAGAGGTCTGTGCCGGGCCAATGCTAATAAGTAACAAATACAGTTGTGGATGCATTATAAGGTGAACATTAAAGTTATTGCTAATTAGAACTGCATTCTGCAACTGAGCGGAGGAATTCTGATTGAACGCAAGACTGTTCAAGCACCTTAGCGTTAATCAGGGAAAAGAAAGTACAGAAAGGCTTTTAGAAGAGCTGAAAAAGTTAGACCAGATCTGCTATGCAAAAGTGGGATGTAAAAGCTGATGGCAAGGTTATAAGAGATCAAGCTTGGGGTGGTGGAGATATTGGCTTACGGAGAAACTTCCATCTGCTTCTCCCTTATGATAGTTTACATTGAGTATTGTTGATCTTCGGGGCATGAATTTATTATCTGTTTATTATTCTATCTTAGTAGAGCAGTTATTATTGCTGAAATGAAATGTGTCCATGAAGCATCCACCTCGGTACATTGTGGGGATTATTATTGCTATTCTGCTGCTGCTATTTTTTATGTTTTCAAGATATAAAAGTTTTGGAACATTCTATAGTGATTACTACACCCAGGTTATTGCACGGCACTACTGGTTAATGGCTATAGAGCTGTGATGTATTCCCAGCTGTCTCCTATTAATGCATATTTGTCACATTGCAGGTTTTTTAAAGAATATTTTATTAAATAAATTATTTTACAAAACTGCAAAATCAAGTAAAATAAGATGTTCAAATGAATATTGGTGTGCATATATTACTTCGGAGTACAGCTGGCAACATGGATCGAAGGATAATGTCAGGTACATAGGTGTTACATTGAACTATACACTTTCAATTTTGCATGACTTCATATTTTTATTAAGATGACATAGTAATATAGTGTTTAAGGCTAAAAAAAGGCATATGTCCAGCTAGTTCAGCCTATTACCCTCCAATATTGATCCAGAGAAAGGCAAAAAAAACAACAATGATGTAGAATCCAATTTTCCTAATTTTAGGGGGAAAAAATCCTTCCTGACTTCAATCTGGCAATCTCAATCAGTGACTTTAACTCTTTGCAATCCAATTTTTGATTCAGGGTTTCCTAGGGGGCTTTCTCTTTCTGTCATTATACAATGGCGCCATCGGCTGGCTAGAGACAGTACTGCGGTATGGGACATGCTGGAGAGGCCCCTGACAACAGAGTGGCCAGTAATCTACAGTAAGAACACCCTGCCAGATGTCTTCCGACATCGGAGCTGTACAGCCTTCAATCAGAATGTCTTTAGACGTCCGACAGTGGATTGGAAAGGATTAACATTAGAGATGAGCGAGCACCAAAATGCTCGGGTGCTTGTTACTCGGGACGAACTTTTCGCGATGCTCGAGGGTTCGTTTCGAATAACGAACCCCATTGAAGTCAATGGGCGACCCGAGCAATTTTGTATTTCGCCGATGCTCGCTAAGGTTTTCATGTGTGAAAATCTGGGCAATTCAAGAAAGTGATGGGAACGACACAGCAACGGATAGGGCAGGCGAGGGGCTGCATTTTGGGCTGCATCTGAAGTTCACAGGTCCCACTATTAAGCCACAATACCGGCAAGAGTGGGCCCCCCCCCCCCCAACAACTTTTACTTCTGAAAAGCCCTCATTAGCATGGCATACCTTAGCTAAGCACCACACTACCTCCAACAAAGCACAATCACTGCCTGCATGACACTCCGCTGCCACTTCTCCTGGGTTACATGCTGCCCAACCCCCCCCCCCCGCATGACAGTGTCCACAGCGTACACGAAATTGTCCCTGCCCAGCCTTCAGCTGCCCTCATGCCACGCCACCCTCATGTCTATTTATAAGTGCGTCTGCCACAGGAAAAGTAGGCACACACTGCAGAGGGTTGGCAAGGCTAGGCAGCGACCCCCCCATAAAAGGGGCGGGCCGATAGTCCACAATGCTGTACAGAAGCAATCAGAAATCCAATCCTGTGCCACCTCCATCTGGAGCTGCACACGTGCGCATAGCAATGGGGAACCTATGTGCCACACACTATTCATTCTGTCAAGGTGTCTGCACGCCCCAGTCAGACCGCGTTTTTTTATAAATAGTCACAGGCAGGTACAACTCCGCAATGGGAATTCCGTGTGTACCCACAGCATGGGTGGCTCCCTGGAACCCACCGGCGGTACATAAAAATATCCCATTGCATTGCCCAACACAGCTGAGGTAGTAATGTCGTGCTTAATGCAGGTGGGCTTCGGCCCACACTGCATGCCCCAGTCAGACTGGGGTTCTTTAGAAGTGGAAACAGATGCATTTACAACTCCCTGTGGACCCACAGCATGGGTGGGTGCCAGGAAGCCACCGGCGGTACATAAAAATATCCCATTGCAGTGCCCATCACAGCTGAGGTAGTAATGTCATGTTTAATGCAGGTGGGCTTCGGCCCACACTGCATGCCCCAGTCAGACTGGGGTTCTTTAGAAGTGGACAGATGTAGGTTAAACTCCGTGTGCACCTACAGCATGGGTGGCTCCCTGGAACCCACCGGCGCTACATAAAAATATCCCATTGCATTGCCCAACACAGCTGAGGTAGTAATGTCGTGCTTAATGCAGGTGGGCTTCGGCCCACACTGCATGCCCCAGTCAGACTGGGGTTCTTTAGAAGTGGACACAGATGCATTTACAACTCCCTGTGGACCCACAGCATGGGTGGGTGCCAGGAAGCCACCGGCGGTACATAAATATATCCCATTGCATTGCCCAACACAGCTGAGGTAGTAATGTCGTGCTTAATGCAGGTGGGCTTCGGCCCACACTGCATGCCCCAGTCAGACTGGGGTTCTTTAGAAGTGGACAGATGTAGGTTAAACTCCGTGTGCACCTACAGCATGGGTGGGTGCCAGGAAGCCACCGGCGCTACATAAATATATCCCATTGCATTGCCCAACACAGCTGAGGTAGTAATGTCGTGCTTAATGCAGGTGGGCTTCGGCCCACACTGCATGCCCCAGTCAGACTGGGGTTCTTTAGAAGTGGACAGATGTAGGTTAAACTCCGTGTGCACCTACAGCATGGGTGGGTGCCAGGAAGCCACCGGCGCTACATAAATATATCCCATTGCATTGCCCAACACAGCTGAGGTAGTAATGTCATGTTTAATGCAGGTGGGCTTCGGCCCACACTGCATGCCCCAGTCAGACTGGGGTTCTTTAGAAGTGGACACATGTAGTTACAACTCCCTGTGCACCCACAGCATGGGTGGCTCCCTGGAACCCACCGGCGGTACATAAAAATATCCCATTGCATTGCCCAACACAGCTGAGGTAGTAATGTCATGTTTAATGCAGGTGGGCTTCGGCCCACACTGCATGCCCCAGTCAGACTGGGGTTCTTTAGAAGTGGACACATGTAATTACAACTCCCTGTGGACCCACAGCATGGGTGGGTGCCAGGAAGCCACCGGCGGTACATAAATATATCCCATTGCATTGCCCATCACAGCTGAGGTAATAATGTCATGTTTAATGCAGGTGCGCTTCGGCCCACACTGCATGCCCCAGTCAGACTGGGGTTCTTTAGAAGTGGACACATGTAGTTACAACTCCCTGTGCACCCACAGCATGGGTGGCTCCCTGGAACCCACCGGCGGTACATAAAAATATCCCATTGCATTGCCCAACACAGCTGAGGTAGTAATGTCGTGCTTAATGCAGGTGGGCTTCGGCCCACACTGCATGCCCCAGTCAGACTGGGGTTCTTTAGAAGTGGACTGGACACAGATGCATTTACAACTCCCTGTGGACCCACAGCATGGGTGGGTGCCAGGAAGCCACCGGCGGTACATAAAAATATCCCATTGCAGTGCCATTCACAGCTGAGGTAGTAATGTCATGTTTAATGCAGGTGGGCTTCGGCCCACACTGCATGCCCCAGTCAGACTGGGGTTCTTTAGAAGTGGACAGATGTAGGTTAAACTCCGTGTGCACCTACAGCATGGGTGGCTCCCTGGAACCCACCGGCGCTACATAAAAATATCCCATTGCATTGCCCAACACAGCTGAGGTAGTAATGTCGTGCTTAATGCGGTGGGCTTCGGCCCACACTGCATGCCCCAGTCAGACTGGGGTTCTTTAGAAGTGGACACAGATGCATTTACAACTCCCTGTGGACCCACAGCATGGGTGGGTGCCAGGAAGCCACCGGCGGTACATAAATATATCCCATTGCATTGCCCAACACAGCTGAGGTAGTAATGTCGTGCTTAATGCAGGTGGGCTTCGGCCCACACTGCATGCCCCAGTCAGACTGGGGTTCTTTAGAAGTGGACAGATGTAGGTTAAACTCCGTGTGCACCTACAGCATGGGTGGGTGCCAGGAAGCCACCGGCGCTACATAAATATATCCCATTGCATTGCCCAACACAGCTGAGGTAGTAATGTCGTGCTTAATGCAGGTGGGCTTCGGCCCACACTGCATGCCCCAGTCAGACTGGGGTTCTTTAGAAGTGGACAGATGTAGGTTAAACTCCGTGTGCACCTACAGCATGGGTGGGTGCCAGGAAGCCACCGGCGCTACATAAATATATCCCATTGCATTGCCCAACACAGCTGAGGTAGTAATGTCATGTTTAATGCAGGTGGGCTTCGGCCCACACTGCATGCCCCAGTCAGACTGGGGTTCTTTAGAAGTGGACACATGTAGTTACAACTCCCTGTGCACCCACAGCATGGGTGGCTCCCTGGAACCCACCGGCGGTACATAAAAATATCCCATTGCATTGCCCAACACAGCTGAGGTAGTAATGTCATGTTTAATGCAGGTGGGCTTCGGCCCACACTGCATGCCCCAGTCAGACTGGGGTTCTTTAGAAGTGGACACATGTAATTACAACTCCCTGTGGACCCACAGCATGGGTGGGTGCCAGGAAGCCACCGGCGGTACATAAATATATCCCATTGCATTGCCCATCACAGCTGAGGTAATAATGTCATGTTTAATGCAGGTGGGCTTCGGCCCACACTGCATGCCCCAGTCAGACTGGGGTTCTTTAGAAGTGGACACATGTAGTTACAACTCCCTGTGCACCCACAGCATGGGTGGCTCCCTGGAACCCACCGGCGGTACATAAAAATATCCCATTGCATTGCCCAACACAGCTGAGGTAGTAATGTCGTGCTTAATGCAGGTGGGCTTCGGCCCACACTGCATGCCCCAGTCAGACTGGGGTTCTTTAGAAGTGGACTGGACACAGATGCATTTACAACTCCCTGTGGACCCACAGCATGGGTGGGTGCCAGGAAGCCACCGGCGGTACATAAATATATCCCATTGCATTGCCCAACACAGCTGAGGTAGTAATGTCGTGCTTAAATATATCCCATTGCAGTGCCCTACTCAGCAGAGCTAACGTCAGATACAATACAGGTGGGCTTTGGCCCACACTGCATGCCCCAGTCAGACTGGTAATATGTACCTTAACAGTAACCTCGTTGGTGGTAATGTGGTGGTGACTGCGGACCTAGTAGCGCGGTTTTATGTAGTTGGTTTTCGGAATGTGGCCATGATTAAGTGGGCCGTGGCGGGGGGATGGTGGTGGTGCTCTCTTGTAGTGTCGTTAAAGGTGAAATTCTTGGACTGCCACCAGACGGACCAATGCAAAGGTATTTGCCAAGAATGTTTTCATTGTTGGAGGAGGAGGGGGATGTTTTGGAGGCACTATGTGTCCTCTCCATGTGTCCGTGGTTATATGCACCTTAACAGTAACAGCGTTGGTGGGAAATGGCCTCGCCGCCATCATGTCTTTGTGAAGCCTCTGTTTCCACACCCCAGTGACATACCATTAGCTGCGGTATAGGCTGAGCCCCGAATTATTAACAGTTCAGCGGTAGTATTAGGGACAGGCCCCACTAACATATCTCTAGCAGCAGTATAGGGGGAGCGCAGTCTTAGTTCCATTTCAGTAATAGTAGCACTCAAGACAGGCCCCAGTAACAATTCCGAAGCAGCAGTATAGGAGGAGCGCAGTCTTAGTTCCATTTCAGTAATAGCAGCACTCAAGACAAGCCCCAGTAACAATTCCGAAGCAGCAGTATAGGAGGAGCGCAGTCTTAGTTCCATTTCAGTAATAGTAGCACTCAAGACAGGCCCCAGTAACAATTCCCATTGCAGCAGTATAGGAGGAGCGCAGTCTTAGTTCCATTTCAGTAATAGTAGCACTCAAGACAAGCCCCAGTAACAATTCCGAAGCAGCAGTATAGGAGGAGCGCAGTCTTAGTTCCATTTCAGTAATAGTAGCACTCAAGACAAGCCCCAGTAACAATTCCCATTGCAGCAGTTTAGGGAGATAACAGTCTCTTTCACATTTCAGTAGTTGCAGTATAGACAATGCCCCAGTTACATTTATGTAGCAAAAGTGTAGGCCAACCCCACACACCTTTCTGTACCATGAGTGCAGGCGAAGAACATAGAAATTACAATGATTACACTGTAGATGAGGGCCCAAAAAAATTGGTGTAGCAACAGTACTAATGTACCTCAGAAAAAATTCGCCATGCCCAACCAAGATGGCAGGCAGGTGAAACCCATTAATCGCTTTGGTTAATGTGGCTTAAGTGGTAACTAGGCCTGGAGGCAGCCCAGTTTAACGAAAAATTGGTTCAAGTTAAAGTTTCATCGCTTGTAAGAGCATTGAAACGTATAAAAATTGTTTGGAAAAATTATATGAGTGAGCCTTGTGGCCCAAGGAAAAATTGCCCGTTCGGCGTGATTACGTGAGGTTTCAGGAGGAGGAGCAGGAGGAGGAGGAGGAATATTATACACAGATTGATGAAGCAGAAATGTCACCGTTTTGGATGGCGATACAGAACGATGCTTCCATCCGCGGGTGCAGCCTACGTATTGCTTAAGTATCGCTGCTGTCCGCTGGTGGAGAAGAGAAGTCTGGGGAAATCCAGGCTTTGTTCATCTTGATGAGTGTAAGCCTGTCGGCACTGTCGGTTGACAGGCGGGTACGCTTATCTGTGATGATTACCCCAGCCGCACTAAACACCCTCTCTGACAAGACGCTAGCCGCAGGACAAGCAAGCACCTCCAGGGCATACAGCGCGAGTTCAGGCCACGTGTCCAGCTTCGACACCCAGTAGTTGTAGGGGGCAGAGGCGTCACGGAGGACGGTCGTGCGATCGGCTATGTACTCCCTCACCATCCTTTTACAGTGCTCCCGCCGACTCAGCCTTGACTGGGGAGCGGTGACACAGTCTTGGTGGGGAGCCATAAAGCTGTCCAGGGCCTTAAAGAGTGTTGCACTGCCTGTGCTGAACATGCTGCTCGATCTCCGCACCTCCCCTGCTACCTGGCCCTCGGAACTGCGCCTTCTGCCACTAGCGCTGTCGGAGGGGAATTTTACCATCAGCTTGTCCGCCAGGGTCCTGTGGTATAGCAACACTCTCGAACCCCTTTCCTCTTCGGGAATGAGAGTGGAAAGGTTCTCCTTATACCGTGGGTCGAGCAGTGTGTACACCCAGTTATCCGTAGTGGCCAGAATGCGTGCAACACGAGGGTCATGAGAAAGGCATCCTAATATGAAGTCAGCCATGTGTGCCAGGGTACCTGTACGCAACACATGGCTGTCTTCACTAGGAAGATCACTTTCAGGATCCTCCTCCTCCTCCTCCTCCTCTGCCTCCTCCTTCTCAGGCCATACACGCTGAAAGGATGACAGGCAAACAGCATGGGTACCGTCAGCAGTGGGCCAAGCTGTCTCTTCCCCCTCCTCCACATCTTCCTCATGCTCCTCCTCCTCCTCCTCAACGCGCTGAGATATAGACAGGAGGGTGCTCTGACTATCCAGCGACATACTGTCTTCCCCCGCCTCCGTTTCCGAGCGCAAAGCATTTGCCTTTATGCTTTGCAGGGAACTTCTCAAGAGGCATAGCAGAGGAATGGTGACGCTAATGATTGCAGCATCGCCGCTCACCACCTGGGTAGACTCCTCAAAGTTTCCAAGGACCTGGCAGATGTCTGCCAACCAGGCCCACTCTTCTGAAAATAATTGAGGAGGCTGACTCCCACTGCGCCGCCCATGATGGAGTTGGTATTCCACTATAGCTCTACGCTGCTCATAGAGCCTGGCCAACATGTGGAGCGTAGAGTTCCACCGTGTGGGCACGTCGCACAGCAGTCAGTGCACTGGCAGATTAAACCGATGTTGCAGTGTCCGCAGGGTGGCAGCGTCCGTGTGGGACTTGCGGAAATGTGCGCAGAGCCGGCGCACCTTTACGAGCAGGTCTGACAAGCGTGGGTAGCTTTTCAGAAAGCGCTGAACCACCAAATTAAAGACGTGGGCCAGGCATGGCACGTGCGTGAGGCTGCCGAGCTGCAGAGCCGCCACCAGGTTACGACCGTTGTCACACACGACCATGCCCGGTTAGAGGCTCAGCGGCGCAAGCCAACGGTCGGTCTGCTCTGTTAGACCCCGCAGCAGTTCGTGGGCCGTGTGCCTCTTCTCTCCTAAGCTGAGTAGTTTCAGCACGGCCTGCTGACGCTTGCCCACCGCTATGCTGCCACGCCGCGCGACACTGACTGCTGGCGACGTCCTGCTGCTGCTGACACATCTAGATTGCGAGACAGAGGTTGAGGAGGAGGAGGAGGAGGGTGCTTTAGTGGAGGAAGCATACACCGCCGAACATACCACCACCGAGCTGGGGCCCGCAATTCTGGGGGTGGGTAGGATGTGAGCGGTCCCAGGCTCTGACTCTGTCCCTGCCTCCACTAAATTCACCCAATGTGCCGTCAGGGAGATGTAGTGGCCCTGCCCGCCTGTGCTTGTCCACGTGTCCGTTGTTAAGTGGACCTTGCCACTAACCGCATTGGTGAGGGCGCGTACAATGTTGCGGGAGACGTGGTCGTGCAGGGCTGGGATGGCACATCGGGAAAAGTAGTGGCGACTGGGAACTGAGTAGCGCGGGGCCGCCGCCGCCATCATACTTTTGAAGGACTCCGTTTCCACAACCCTATACGGCAACATCTCAAGGCTGATAAATTTCGCTATGTGCACGGTTAACGCTTGAGCGTGCGGGTGCGTAGCGGCGTACTTGCGCTTCCGCTCAAAGACTTGCGCTAGCGACGGCTGGACGGTGCGGTGCGAGACATTGCTGGATGGGGCCGAGGACACCGGAGGTGAGGGTGTGGGTGCAGGCCAGGAGACGGTAGTGCCTGTGTCCTGAGAGGGGGGTTGGATCTCAGTGGCAGGTTGGGGCACAGGGGGAGAGGCAGCGGTGCAAACCGGAGGCGGTGAACGGCCTTCGTCCCACCTTGTGGGGTGCTTGGCCATCATATGTCTGCGCATGCTGGTGGTGGTGAGGCTGTTGGTGGTGGCTCCCCGGCTGATCTTGGCGCGACAAAGGTTGCACACCACTGTTCGTCGGTCGTTAGGCGTCTCTGTGAAAAACTGCCAGACCTTAGAGCACCTCGGCCTCTGCAGGGTGGCATGGCGCGAGGGTGCGCTTTGGGAAACAGTTGGTGGATTATTCGGTCTGGCCCTGCCTCTAACCCTGGACACCGCACTGCCTCTTGCAACCTGCCCTGCTGCTGCCCTTGCCTTCCCCTCTGAAGACCTGTCCTGAGTAGGCGTTGCACACCAGGTGGGGTCAGTCACCTCATCGTCCTGCTGCTCTTCCTCCGAATCCTCTGTGCGCTCCTTCCTCGCACTTACTGCCCTTACTACTACCTCACTGCAAGACAACTGTGTCTCATCGTCATCGTCCTCCTCACCCACTGAAAGGTCTTGAGACAGTTGCCGGAAGTCCCCAGCCTCATCCCCCGGACCCCGGGAACTTTCCAATGGTTAGGCATCAGTGACGATAAACTCCTCTGGTGGGAGAGGAACCACTGCTGCCCAATCTGAGCAGGGGCCCGAGAACAGTTCCTGGGAGTCTTCCCGCTCCTGAGCATGTGTCATTGTAGTGGAGTGAGGAGGCTGGGAGGAAGGAGGAGCAGCAGCCAGAGGATTCGGATTTGCAGCACTGGACGGCGCAGAACTGTGGGTGGATGATAGCTTGCTCGAAGCACTTTCTGCCATCCACGACAGGACCTGCTCACACTGCTCATTTTCTAATAAAGGTCTCCCGCGTGGACCAATTAATTGGGCGATGAATGTGGGGACGCCAGAAACGTGCCTCTCTCCTAATCGCGCTGCAGTCGGCTGCGATACACCTTGATCAGGAGCTCGGCCTGTGCCCACACCCTCACTTGGGCCTACGCGTCCTCGGCCACGTCCATGTCCTCTAGGCCTACCCCTACCCCTCAGCATGCTGTATTACCAGTGATTTTTCCCAGGCAGGAAATAAATTGGCGCAAGCCTGCAGGCCAAATAGAATGTTTCCCTTTTTTTTTAAAGGGAAGGCCCACTGACTATATTCAATCAGATAAGATTAGAACTGTGTTCCACAGAACTGCAGTGTTATATGAAGTGGAGCAGAGCGGTGATTTTTCCCAGGCAGGAAATAAATTGGCGCAAGCCTGCTGTTAAATGTAGCTGGCTGCGTATGATTTCTTTACGTTCTCCACCCACCACACACGTACCCAGAACGCTGAGGACTGTCAGAGGCAGGCCAAATAGAATGTTTCCCTTTTTTTTTTAAAGGGAAGGCCCACTGACTATATTCAATCAGATAAGATTAGAACTGTGTTCCACAGAACTGCAGTGTTATATGAAGTGGAGCAGAGCGGTGATTTTTCCCAGGCAGGAAATAAATTGGCGCAAGCCTGCTGTTAAATGTAGCTGGCTGCGTATGATTTCTTTACGTTCTCCACCCACCACACACGTACCCAGAACGCTGAGGACTGTCAGAGGCAGGCCAAATAGAATGTTTCCCTTTTTTTTTTAAAGGGAAGGCCCACTGACTATATTCAATCAGATAAGATTAGAACTGTGTTCCACAGAACTGCAGTGTTATATGAAGTGCAGCAGAGCGGTGATTTTTCCCAGGCAGGAAATAAATTGGCGCAAGCCTGCAGGCCAAATAGAATGTTTCCCTTTTTTTTTTTTAAAGGGAAGGCCCACTGACTATATTCAATCAGATAAGATTAGAACTGTGTTCCACAGAACTGCAGTGTTATATGAAGTGCAGCAGAGCGGTGATTTTTCCCAGGGAGGAAATAAATTGGCGCAAGCCTGCTGTTAAATGTAGCTGGCTGCGTATGATTTCTTTACGTTCTCCACCCACCACACACGTACCCAGAACGCTGAGGACTGTCAGAGGCAGGCCAAATAGAATGTTTCCCTTTTTTTTTTTTAAAGAAAAGGCCCACTGACTATATTCAATCAATAATATATGTCTTCTGGCCCTGCCTGCACAATTCTGTCCCTGTAGTATTACTGCAGGGCGCAATGCTCTGCACAGCCGATTTTGAAAAAAAATAAAAATGCAACACTGCTAACAGCAGCCTGCACAGTACTGCACACGGTTAAATGTGGCCCTAAGAAGGACCGTTGGGGTTCTTGAAGCCTACACTCACTCCTAACACTCTCCCTACCTAACCACCACTTCTGTCCCTGTAGTATTACTGCAGGGCGCAATGCTCTGCACAGCCGATTTTGAAAAAAAAATAATTGTGCAACACTGCTAACAGCAGCCTCCACAGTACTGCACACGGATAGATGTGGCCCTAAGAAGGACCGTTGGGGTTCTTGAAGCCTACACTCACTCCTTACACTCTCCCTACAGCAGCTCCAACACAACAGCACTTTCCCTCAGCTAACTCACACCGCATCTGAGGCGAACCGCGGGAGGGGCCGACTTTTATACTCGGGTGACATCTGATCTCCCCAGCCACTCACAGCAGGGGGGTGGTATAGGGCTTGAACGTCACAGGGGGAAGTTGTAATGCCTTCCCTGTCTTTCAATTCGCCAGAAAAGCGCGCTAACGTCTCAGAGAGGAAAGTGAAAGTAACCCGAACACCGCGTGGTGCTCGTTAAGAGTAACGAGCATCCCGAACACACTAATATTCGCCCGAGCATCAAGCTCGGACGAGTACGTTCGCTTATCTCTAATTAACATGTAATATTGTAAAGCTCAAGAAAGGCATCCAGGTCCTTCTTTAATTTTAGCAGATTCACTATCAGGCAGAGAGTTCCACAGTCTCACTGCTCTTACAGTAAAGAAACCCCTTCTGTGTCGGTGTAGAATCCTTCTTTCCTCTAGACGTAGAGGGCACCCCCTTGTTACAATCACAGTCCTGGGTGTAAATAGATGATGGGAGAGATCTCTGTATTGTCCCCTGATATATTTATACATAGATATTAGGTTGCCTCTCAGCCATCTTTTTTTCAGAATGAAATACCCCAAATTTTGATAACCTCTCTGGGTATGGTAGTCCGCCCATTTCATTAATTTAATTTAGTTGCCTGTCTTTGAACAAGCTCAAGCTCTGATATATCCTTCTTGAGTACTGGTGCCCAAAACTGTCCATAATACTATAGAATCATAGAATGGAATCATAGAATATTCCATGTGTGGTCTGACCTCTTGGGTTGTCCTGGAATTCTATGGTTTTTATGATTAGCACAGAAAGGCATAGGAAAATGGGATGGCCTTTACCCAATTCTTTACCCCTATTCATTGGCGTTTGTCAAATCTTGAGAAGGCCAAGGGAACCTCTCATTCCTCTTTAATTTACTAAGCTGTGAACTCGAGAGGAGAAACAAGATCAATAAAATCCATGTGAGTTAAGTGAGTAGTAATAATTCTTCTCCATTTAGTAAAGAAGCGTTAAAGGGGTGGTCTCGCGAAACAAAGTGGGGTTATACACTTCCGTATGGCCATATTAATGCACTTTGTAATATACATCGTGCATTAAATATGAGCCATACAGAAGTTATTCCACTTACCTGCTCCGTTGCTAGCGTCCTCGTCTCCATGGTTCCGTCTAAATTCGCCGGCAGCTTGCTTTTTTAGACGCGCTTGCGCAGTCCGGTCTTCTCCATTCAGCACGAGCCGCTTCAGTGTGCTCCCCGCTACAGCTCTTATGCGGCCATTCTGTACCATCCTCTGTTAGAGGAAGGTGCAGAGCTGCCGAGCTGTCCGGAGAAGCCGCCCAGCTGTCCCGCCGTCCAGCTGTCCTGGTAAGTGATGGGCCGGGGGGGGCTGCCGCTGCGCCGGGCTGCCGCTGCGATGGGGGGGCTGTCGCTGCGATGGGGGGGGGGCTGTCGCTGCGCCGGGGGAACTAGCGCTGGGCCGGGGGGGGGCTGTCGCTGGGCCGGGGGGGGGGGGGGCTGTCGCTGCGCCGGGGGAACTAGCGCTGGGCCGGGGGGGGGGGGGCTGTCGCTGGGCCGGGGGGGGCTGTCGCTAGGCCGGGGGAACTAGCGCTGGGCCGGGGGGGCTGTCGCTAGGCCGGGGGAACTAGCGCTGGGCCGGGGCGGGGGTGTCGCTGCGCCGGGGGGGCTGCGCCGGTTACCTGCTGCCTGGCGGTGGGTCACTGGTCGGCGGCTGCGGTGGGTCCGGTCGGCGGCTGCGGGGCGTCTGGTTGCCATGGAGACACAGCTGGCAGCGTCTCGGGAGCGCGCACGTCGGGCTGCAGCGAGCGACGGGAAAAGAGCCGGCGGCCATCTTGGGGAAACTTTTATAAGTTGCTGAAACGCTGGAACGGTAAGTACGAACCAGCTAGAAATGTCATTTATAGGGGGGCTTAGTAATGTGTACTTAATGGGGGGGACTGGGCAAAAAAAAAAATTCACTGCTTCCTCGAGACATCTCCTTTAAGTAACTTTCTACTCATGTCTTTCTATATCAAATCAGTCCATTCCCATTAGTTTTTTAAAAAGCGAGTCTGTTAGCTTCATCATATTGTCCAAACTGCAGGCATTATGTTATCGAGCAGGAGGAGCTGAGTGGATGGATATATGGTTTTATGGGGAAAGATTCAGTAGAATCTTGTTCAATTAAATCTCCACACATCCTGAGCTGAACAGTCCAATGGGCGGAGCTATCAGTGATTGACAGCTACCTCTATATGTATAGTCATGCACAGCTGTAAATCATTGATAGGACCACCCATTGGGTGTTCAGCTCAAAATGAGCAGGAATATAAATATATAAAATACAAGTAAGGGCAGATACAAATGGCTGTTATGTGCAACTATGTTCACCGCTACAGAGCATAGTTGCGCATACAGCCATGTGAACAAGTCCTTTTTTTTTCCTTGTTGGGCCATCCCTACTCTGCGGCATAGTGCAGGAGTTTGAAAAAAAAAACTGCAGGAAGATAATCCTTGCCCTATCTGTTCTCAAAGTAGTATTAACTACATGTGGGAAAGATAGGGCAAGTCCTATCTATTCTCTCCCATACTATTAACAGACGAGAATCCCGCTAGTGAAAAGAAGTCCATTGAAATGGTTTTGTTTTGTCCCGTTATGCGGCCATGATTATCATGGCCGCTTAGCGGAACAGAAACACGCCTATGTGTTTGAGCCCTCATACTGAATCTTTCCCCATAAAACTATATATTAATCTGCTCAGCTCCTCTCGCTCCATAACATGATGCCTGCAGTTTGGACAACATGTTCGAGCTGACAGATTTCCTTTAGTTGAAGAATGATTTCTGAGACTTAGGGAGTATCTGCTTAGTAAATACCCTCACCACCACTAGGACAATGTGAATAATTGGGTGTGGGGTGTTTCCTCACACCCTGGAGGACATCTCTTCCTCACATGGTAAAACAACACTTGGAAACATGAGGATGTTAGCAAGCAGTGTGAAATGATACAGCAACTGTTATAGTTTTCTGTTCTTGTGGACCATGCCTAATGCTGCCTTGTTCCAAGTCTGAACACTGAACCTGTAGCTGAGCTTCTACCCTGAGTTCTGGACCTAGGCCTCCATCCTGGATCTTGAAATTGAGCCTATAACCTGAGTCTGTAATTTCTCAAGCTGCTGAGGTAAAAAAGGAGCTGCACCATGATTGGTTGCTATAGGCAACAAGGACAATCTTGCTGTTAAACAGTTTTGCTAAATGAGGCCCAAAATGTATAATTTTGCCTCTGGAGGCTACTGCATGAATATGGAGGGAGATGGAGGAAGAGACAGCTACAGCAGCGGAGGAGGGGGGGGGGGATAAGGCTGACTCTTTGCCCTCTAGCCCAAGTGGGTGCTTTAAGGCAGTGGGTGGTGGTAGTTCATGTAGCCGTTCATACACGTTGTGTTGAGGTTGTTTTAAAGGGGTTGTCTCGCGAAAGCAAGTGGGGTTAAGCACTTTTTGTATGGCCATATTAATGCACTTTGTAATGTACATCGTGCATTAAATATGAGCCATACAGAAGTTATTCACTTACCTTCCCTGCGCTGGCGTCCCCGTCTCCATGGCTCCGTCTAACTTCAGCGTCTAATCGCCCGATTAGACGCGCTTGCGCAGAAGGGTCTTCTCCCTTCTCTTTGGTCTGGGCACGAGCGGCGTCCTGGCCCCGCCCCTTCTACGCATCATCGCGTAGCTCCGCCCCGTCACGTGTGCCAATTCCAGCCAATCAGGAGGCTGGAATCGGCACATGTCATGGGGCGGAGCTACGCGATGACGCGTAGAAGGGGGCGGAGCCAGAACGCCGCTGCTGCCGAGCCGAGCCGAAGGCAGAAGACCCTTCTGCGCAAGCGCGTCTAATCGGGCGATTAGACGCTGAAGTTAGACGGAGCCATGGAGACAGGGACGCCAGCGCAGGAAGGTAAGTGAATAACTTCTGTATGGCTCATATTTAATGCACGATGTATATTACAAAGTGCATTAATATGGCCATACAGAAGTGCTGAACCCCACTTGCTTTCGCGAGACAACCCCTTTAAGTTCTTGCTGCATTTTAAACTCTTACAGCAGGTCTTACAGGTGACCGCTCTTCTGTCATCATGTGCCATTTTGAAGAATGCCCAGGCTGTATAAGTCTTGTGAGCAAATAGATGTGGGCCTGATATTGCTGCTGCTGCGACTAGCAGTAACTGACGGTGGTGGCACTGCCCTTTTGCTTTTCTGCAACACCTTACTCGCTGTCTTGGCAGGGTGCTGCCACAACATCTGCCTCTTCCTTCTTCCCCTGCGACCTGCTATGATGACTCTCCCTGCCTCTCCATGTTAGATCGAGTACTTCATCCTCTTCCACTTCCCCTTCCTGTTTGTCATGCTTCTCCTCCTGAGTGGACTCTATGTCACAGTGAGCGCCGGGAGCTGACACCTCCATTTTGACATCCCCCTGTGGAGGGTTAACCCACTCTTCTCTTCCTCTTGGTCATCAGTGCATTCAATGTTTTGGTCTTTTCCCTCTAGTTGTTTGGACTACCTGGTTGAAATCCATGATACTGAATGATCAAATAGCTCCTAAGACTGATCCATATGGACTGCTGTGAAGGGTGCAGGGAATTTGGCACTGTGTGAAGTAAAGGTGGGGTGCTCATGGCTTACTGGTGCAGACTACTGTGTGCCTTTGACTGAGAGGAAGGTGGTGCCAGGTGAGGCACGCTGTGTCATCCACTCTACAACCTGTTCTGCATGCTGCAGATGATAAACACAGGCAGAACCAATTTTAAGGAATGGCAATGGTCTTACTTCACCTCCTGCAGAATGTAGAGCTATTGCTTCAGTGGGAGCTGTTTGAAGTGCTAATTTGGCCTTTCCTCTACCACCTCCACCATCACCTACATCTACCCTACCCCTTGATTTCTTCATTTTTCTTCTGTTTGCGATGGCGTCCCATCGACCCTCCGCGATTACATTGTGGAGTGCCATTGACGTCACAGAGGGGATGCACTGTCTCTGTGAACCTGTTACATGCCACAATGTACATTGATCATGGCATGTAAGGTGGTTAAGAGCGGGGATCAATGTTCTCATCTATCCACGCTGTTACAGCGGGAGGCCTGATAGCTGGCTCCCGCTGCGAGATAGCGCAGACTCACTTCTGAGCCCGCACCAACCACAGAATGTAAGTTTATGTCATGGGGCATTAAGAGGTTAAAAATATGCAGGCATGTCCTGAGCTTAGCCTACATGTTTCAGATGTAGGTCATCAAGTCCAACCCCATGCTCAGTGCAGGATTACTAAATCATCCATTTGTCCACCTCTGTTTGAAGACTTCCATTGTAGGAGAACTCACCACCTCCCGTGGCAACCTGTTCCACTCGTTGATCACCCTCACTGTCTAATATTTAATCTGTGTCTCCTCCCTTTCAGTTTCATCCCATTGTTTCTAGTCTTTCCTTGTACAAGTGCACTGTGATAGCCCTTCAGATATTTGTAGACGGCTATTAAGTCTCCTCTCAGCCTTTTTTTGTAAGCTAAACATTCCCAGATCCTTTAACCGTTCTTCATAGGACATGATTTGCAGACCGCTGACCATCTTGGTAACTCTTCTCTGAACTTTCTCCAGTTTGTTGAGGGGATTTGTCAAAGTCTTCAACAAAATGGCCAGCATCAGTGTAGTCTATAGAATTCCAGTCTAGGATGGGCAGAATGGAACCCTAGACTTTAACAAAAGAGGGCAGGCAAGGGATGGGGCCATGATCAGGAAGCAGAGTTTAAAGGGGTTGTCTCGAGGCAAGGGTGTAATTTTTTTATTGCCCAGTCCCCCTTCTTAAGCATACATTACTATGCACACGTGTAAATGGGTTTTAAAGCCGGTTTCTACTCACAGTTCTTGTGTTTCAGCAACTTCTAAAACATTTCCCAAAGATGGCCACCGCTTCTTTTCTCAAGGTGCACCACGGGTTTTTCCCATGGTGCACCGCGCTTGCTGTAGCCCGACGTGCGCGCTCCCGAGACGCTACCAGCTGTGTCTCCCTGACAACCAGACGCCCCGCAGCCGCCGACCGGACCCACCGCGGCCGCCGACCAGACCCCACAGCCACCGACCGGGCCTCGGGAATGAACGCGGCCGACCACGGCACACGCTCTTGGGCCACAGTCACCCACCGCCAGGCAGCAGGTAACCGGCACTAGGCCCCGGCTCCCCCGCGCTAGGCCCCGGCTCCCCCGCGCTAGGCCCCTGGCCCCAGCGGCAGGCCCCTCGCGACAGCTGTAGGCCCCGGGCCACAGCGGTAGGCCCCTCGCGACAGCTGTAGGCCCCGGGCCACAGCGGTAGGCCCCGGGGCCCAGCGGCAGTCCCCTCGCGACGGCGGTAGGCCCCGGGCCACAGCGGTAGGCCCCGGGGCCCAGGCCAGTTAGTCACTCGTCACCCCCGACCCATCACTTAGCTGGGCGGCTTCTCGGCACTGCTGGGCGGCTTCTCGGCACTGCTGGGTGGCTCAAGTTTCTGCACCTTCCTCTAAGAGAGGATGGTAGCAGAATGGCCACTCCAGCGCGCTCCCGAGAAGTTACAGCTCGTCTGCGCATGCGCAGAAGAGCTGTAGCGGCGAGCACGCTGAAGCGGCTCGTGCTCAGAGCAGAAGAACGGACTGCACAAGCGCGTCTAAAAAAGCAAGCCGCCAGCGAAATTAGACGGAACCATGGAGACGTGGACGCTAGCAACGGAGCAGGTAAGTGAATAACTTCTGTATGGCTCATATTTAATGCACGATGTACATTACAAAGTGCATTAATATGGCCATACAGAAGTGTATAACCCCACTTGCTTTCGCGAGACAACCCCTTTAATGCCACACTGTTCCTTCCTGTTAGGCTGAATGGAAAGCCTGACAGGAACAACCAGAGTAGCATTAGGCTCCAGCCTCAGTCTTGCCTCCTTCCCCTTCTAGTCTAAAGATGCTTTCAACCTGTTCTAAGACAGGTTTTCACACGCTGCATGGATGGTGGCCCTTTTGTTGAATTCTTAAACGACCCCTTTAAAGAGAATCTGTCAATACCTTTTTTGCCACTAAACCACCACCATGTAGTTATACTGATGTGGAATGACATTGTATTCTAAGTTCTTTAGATACATAATGCTAACATGGACACTTTTGACAGCGACATAATTATAAAGTTATTACTATGCAACATAAAGAAACGGTGGAGGCTTAATGGCCAAAAATCCAGGGACAGGTTCCCTTTAAATCACTGTTTCATTAGCTGAAAACTTTTTTGTACTTGCCTAGCTTCAGATATTAGAAGCCCTATTAATATGAAGGTTCGTAAATTTAATGAAGAGTTACCTAGTTCAATCCGGGTCACATAAAGAAGCATTGCCATTTCATTCACCATTGGGACTATACTAATGTGACTTTGCCTCTGCGTGTTATTCTCATAATCCTTGAGACCATGGTTCAAGGTAAGACTGTTAAGATACTAGTAGCTGTCGTGGGAACTAGTTTGGATGTGACATCAGCTCCTCTGATAAGGGACAACTGTCAGATAATGTGATAATAATATCATGTACTTGCTCCACAGAGGAGACGTGTATTAATGTGTGTTACACTTTAAGGCTATTTATATGTGTGGGGCAGGGCAATCATAGGGAAAACAATGGAATAGATAGTGAAGCATGTAGCAGGACTATTTGTAATTACAGCAGCTGTAATTATCTCAATTATCTGCTGTGTGCATGAATCTGTATACACAAATCTCCTCAGAATAAAAAAGGTCTGAAAAAGGTTTAACACTGCTGCAAAGGAGCAATGAAAAAATAGACACACGGCAAGTATAATAACTGAATATATTCTACATATTGTGTAAACTGAACAATTAATGAATCCAAATGATCTTTCTTTTAACTACATTAGCAGTGATTTTATTCTAGGTGCTGGAAATAACCAGGGGATGTCTCTTAAAAGATGTTTCGACAATGAGACAACCTTGCAGCCAGGAAGTAAAGTAACATAAGGAAGATCGGAAACATCTTCTATACCGTCAAACTGTCAATTTATTGAATCAAATACCCGGTAGATAGGTGAGGCGGGTAGGCTATGTTTAGACAGGTACTAGATTCCAATTTATTTATCATTCTAGTTTGCAGTTACAGTAACATAGTGTGTAAGGCCAAAAAACACATATCCAGCCAGTTCAGCTTATTACCCCTCCCTCCCCCAATGTTGATCCAAAGGAAGGAAAAAAAACAATGAGGTAGAAGCCAATTTTACTAATTTTAGTGAAAAATTCCTTCTCGACTCCAATCTACCAATTAGAATAATCCCCTGATCACCAACCCTTCTCAAGTAATCATTGACTATAACATGTAATATTGTTACACTAAAGAAAGGCATCCAGGCCCCTCTTGAGCTCCTCTAGCACGTTCACCATCACCACATCCTTGGGCAGAGAGTTTCCGTATATATGTCTTCAAATAGGATTTACATATATGACTTGTCAAACAAGTTCCTCTTCATTTTAATCTGTATGTATCAAATGTCTCCTAAAGAGTTTAAAATCCGATGTGACATTCTGGTGACATTGCAACAGAAGCAAACGTTTCGGAGGTCCAATAACTTTAAGACGTGAATACAAGAGACTTTTTTTGCCAGGGGTTCCACCAACAATCCATTCCTTGGTCATGGATACAAGACCGGGGCAGTAAACTGGATCTTTCTTAAAGTTTAAGAAAAGCCTAGCCACGCCTCTAATGGCTAATGACCAGCCCAATGTGTCTCCATCAAGATGTGTCCCTACTTATGAAAAGTTTTCAAGTGAGTCTTGAAGATATGTCTGTATTTTAGGTTTTAAAACATTCTGGGGGACATTTACCAACACAATATGCCCAAATACTGGTATAAAAAAGTCACACATTTTTGCTCAAGCTCCGCTTCCGACTGTGTCAGCTCTGCCACTTTTCCAAAGAAATGGGTATTGCTTGTTGGGAGGGGGCATGACATCACCAAACTGACAGATTTATGTATAATGTACCCACAAACTGCAACAATTATGCAAGAAACGTACGCCTGGTACGTACATTTCAGTTTAGGCACACGAAGGTGCCGGCGCCAATGTGCCTCTTCATGTATTCAGTGTACCAAGCTGTGGCAGAAATAATACTAAGCCTAATGCAGGAAATGCTGGGCTTAGTAAATTTCAACCTCTGTCTTGAAAATGACAATGGGGGCTCCTCCACACAAAATTTGTGTTCACAATATGCAGAGAATAGAATCCTTTGGTGTTAATGGCTTTGTTCTCGCTCCCTTTTTTTACAGTAACTTTCACACGCGCAAAAAAGCATGCTCTCCTTTTGCTGCCCTTTGCGTACCAAAGGTCCCCATAGAAGTCTGTGGGCGTGAGCAAATGTGCGCACATTGCACAAGGGATGTGTGGTACACTTCACAATTCGACGAGAAAATGAACACACCTGGAATTCATTAGTCTAAATAGCTATTTAAATTGGGCATCTTTGCCTGCCATGCTCTGAGTCACATGCAAAAACGCATATGCCCGTGTGAAGGAGCCCTGAAATCAGGTTTTTATTCCAGACATTTTTTATTTCTTTTCACTTTTCACTATAGAAAAAAAAGCAGAACACTGCTGCAGGTGTGGTTGATTTGGCTGGCTGATAGTGTAGATATCTACAGCCTGCCAATGTCCTGGGGTCTGTGCACATAAATACAAGCTCCTTTTACTAGAGAGTGCTGGTCATTATACAGATCTCATCTCATGCATGATGTTCTGTTTAGTTTATGTCTGAATTCCCCTCCGCCTGTAGGTGTGCAGATGTCTGGTGTGAACTATGTCCAGTTTGTAGTGGCTGTGTTCGTAGTTGCTCTGGCCCTGTTTGGTGTTTCCAGCCTCCTACTCTATTTCCATCTAGGGCAAGTCAGGTTCCTTAGGTTCCTGTGTGGGGCCGTCCTTATTGGGACGGTTGCCCCACTTTTAGGCAGGGTTCCCTTTTCTGTGCTTTTTCCTTATGTTAGTGTAGGGACTTACAAGATAACGAGGACCCTTCACGTGGGCTTGTGAGCTTGAGTATTTTGGCCACAATATTAACCAATACTTCACATTTATTAGTATTTCTACCTGCCTTTTTGTATTACTATATTGGTAAGTATTTGGCTTCCTTCTGTGGTGTAAGGTCTGACTTCCTCTTTTTTTGTTTGTTTCACATCTGGTTTATGTCTGTTTGGTCTGAATTCCATCAGATGTAGTGTTTGATGCTGGAACCCATGTTTATGTCTGGTCTTGAGTGCATATTTTTTCCTTTAGGTTTAAATGTTACATTTGTGTAGGTTGTTTCACGCTGGCCACTAGAGCAATGGCAATAGACCAGACACTTTTTTGCAGCTTACTTTTCAGCTTTGCTGTGTAGACCGGGGTTGGGTGCGCACAAGTTCCTAACAGCTATTTGATACCGAAGAAGCTTTAGATAGGGTGAGATGACAACTCTACATACAGAAAAGGCTCTCTATACATCTTCCCTGAAAAGGGAGAGAGCTGTACTCCATTACTTACTTTTAAAGCAAAATAAATATAAATAGCTACAACTTTTAAGGAACAGAACAAAGACATTGCAGAGAATTTATCATGTGAAGAATTTTTCAAGTCAGTTTTGCTGCGGGGAACATTGCCATTACTGTATTTGTGATGAATTCTTGCAGCACGAAGTTGGAGTATCTTTAAAAATATTTAGATGTTTCTACCATTTTTATATCGCCTACTTACTGGAGTGAGATTTCAAAAAGTTTTTGAAACTTTTAAAAAAGTGACATTTCATAAATGTGTCTACAGCCTAGCCAAGCAGCAAGCCATGCCTATTTCTCACTCACTCTACTTTCGCAATCTGATGTGCATGATTCAAACGGCTCTAATTTCTGGCGCAAATGGTTAGTAAAAATCACACAGCATATTAGAAACTATTTTGGATTATAATTAGAGATGAGCGAACATACTCGTTTAGGGCAATTACTTGATTGAGCACCGCTTTTTTCGAGTAACTGCCTACTCAGGCAAAAAAATTCGGGGGGAGGGGGGGCGGCGTGGGGGTAGCAGTGGGGAACAGGGGGGAGCTCTCTCTCACCCCCCCCCCCCCCCCACTTCCCTCTGCAACTCCCACTCACCCCCGGAGCCCCCTGAATCTTTTCGCCCAATTAGGCAGTTACTCGAAAAAAGCGATGCTCGATCGAGTAATTGCCCTAAACGAGTATGTTCGCTCATCTCTAATTATAATGCACCTGTTTCATTATAGGAGCAGAAAATCAAAATGGCAAAGTGCTGGATTGACTTATTATGGGGTTCGTCAGCTCCTGCCATGATGTTGATTTTCTTGATGGGAAGAATAACACTGCATGCCACACTATTCTTTCCACCAAATATGATGAAGCCTGTGACAAAGTCTCCAATGCAGATGTGATTTTGTCCTTTTTGCGACTGCCAGGCATGTTAATTTACGATTGAAATGGCTAATTAGTCTGGTGAGTTCCAGATGTGTTCTCTTTCCTGTGCAATTCCGCAGTATTTCACACATCTCTTAGCATATTGCATCTGCATTCATGCATCCCCATTGACTTCTATGGGGACTCTTAGTGCAAAAATGCGTAGAAAAGTAAGCATGCTGCAATTTTTGCAATGAATGAATTCTGCTGTGAAAAATCGATGGCATTTCCGCAACACAGTACATGGAAATCTGTAGCATGACTATATTTTGATGTAGATTTTTCCACTCTAAGGCATCATGCCCAAGAGCAATGTGGAATATGCCAGCCAGCAATTGGTTGCGTTTTTCCACGCGGATTTCCGCAGTCTCCATTCCTTGATATCAATGGAGCACCCCCCAACTGCGGAAATTTGCAGTAAAATAGAACATGTCGCCATTTTTTTCCAGCTACGGAACTCCACGATAGAAATCTGCATGTGTGCATTGGCAGGCAGAAAGCTATTAGGTTCAATAGAACCTTGCCACTGCGGAATTCACGTGTGGATTTCTGCCGCGGGAAACACGGTGCAAATACGTCCGTGGGCATTCACCCTAAGGCCTGTGTCACACGAATGTACTTGCGCAGCATGCAGTTAATGGAACCCATTGATTTCAATGGGTTCATTCATATAAACATATCCTGCGCATGCATTTTATTTGTGCAAACAAATACAAAGTATGCTTCTATTTTCCTGCGCATTTGTGCATGAAAATAGCACATATTAAACTATTTATCTTAATTGCCCACTTCAGTGAATAGGAGCATGGTTGCTTGCAAATTCACACAATTTACAAAAAAATACAGTAATGTGATACAAATGTGTGCGTTAATGCACTTCCTCCTGTGTGACACCAGCCCAAGTGAATGGGGTTTGTTAAAATGTTTCCACGTTTGGACTTTAAAGTAGAGATAAAAGACATCATAAAACTGTCCCATTCCTTAGCTCAGTGGACTGATTAAGTATTTATCTCTTTTCTTAGTTGTTTAGTGTTATTTTAAGTCTTGAGTGCAAAACAGTCTCAAATGTCTGTGTGTGAACATTTATTTAGATCAAGAGGGGTGTCATCTCTGCATTTTTGTTATATTTGTGCCCCATTCAAACCAGTTTCATTAGCCTGATGAAGGGTCGATAATAAGCACTCAAAAGCTAGCTGTAACATCGTGTATTTTTGTTAGCCATTAAAAGGTATCATACCTAGAAGATTACTTGTTTTCTCTCACTTAGAACTAGCACACTTTGCTCTACTGGCTAACATGGTACTAACCCCCCTTTTTTTTCCGTTAAAACCTCCATTCACTTACATTGTGCTGTATATTGCTACAGAATTACGCCTCGCACTCCACAGCCAAAATTCGGCTATATGTGAATTCACCCCTAAGAACAACTTAGCTGTCAATCTTCACTTACTTCACTTCTAATATAAAGCATTGCACAATGTCTCTGCATGGCGACTATGGAATGTACCGGCTCAAATATACCAGCCAAAGCCATTATAGAACTATTTTAGAACCATCAATAGAAAAAATAACCAATATGTAGGCAACAAAGAGGCTTTATTTAGCAGAACAATCGCTGAGTGATATCTCTGGTGCCGTCTGACCTACTTTTACTCACTTCCTTCTTGCGTTCCTAGATTTTCCAAAAAAGATAAAGCTCATATACTGTAATTAGCATGTTTTCCTCCTTTCCTGTAGTGAGCTGCAATGTTCTCCTAATGAACAAGGGAAAGGTGTGCTTGTTAACGGATGCCTACTTGGCTTCACACTTACTGAAGAAGAAAAGCATTATTTCTCTGATATGATTCATTTGTTGGAAAAATGTCTCTATTAGCCGGAGTAGTAACAGAGCCGCGGAATATACTGCTCTGCTGATTGTACAGTCCCTAAAAGCATCAAATATGATTCTCTCCGCAGCAGACAAACAAAGATTACCGGAGTTAGGGCTTAAACAGACGAATGTATGCACAAATACACTCGCCGCAATGGAGGGTATTTGCGCATGAACAAGTTATTATAGTCTTCAAAGTTCTTACTGTTCCAACCCAGAGCTATTGTGCGCAGCAAAAACCCCAAAAACCTAGGGCACCGCCTATCTTTTCTTGAGTGTAGGAATTGTGCATGAGAAATACGCTCCTGAGAACGAACCCAATGTAATCAATGGGTTTGCTTCATCACATTTTGTGGGCGTGAATTTAAGCCTCCGAAAAACGGGTTTGCCTATTTCAGCCCTTAAAGACCATCTGTTGCTGCACCTTGACCTCCATTGACAAATGGGAATGGCTATCACCTATGCATGTGCTATATATATATTTACAGACAGCACTGTGCAAAAATTGTAGGAAATTTTAGGAATGATATCTGGTGTGACCACCCTTTGTCTTCTAAGCTGCATCAATTCTTCTAGGTACACTTGCACACAGTTTTTGAAGGAATTCAGGGAGATTGTTCCAAACATCTTGGAGAACTAACCACAGATCTGCTGTGGATGTGGGTTTGCTCAAATCCTTCTCTCTCTTCATGTAATCCCAGATAGACTGAATGATGGTGAGATCAGGGCTATGTGTGGCCATATCATTACTTCCAGGACTCCCTGTTCTTCTTTACGCTGAAGGTAGTTCTTAATGACATTGGCTGAATATTTGGGGTTGTTAACATGCTGTAGAATAAATATGGAGCCAGTAAGACACCTCCTGATGGTATTGTATGATGGATAATTATTTGCCTGTATTTCTCAGCATTGAGGACACTATTAATTCACTGACCAGAGATAATCCTCGAATATTTATCCTGTTAACAAGATTCTCACTGAAAGGAAAATGCCTAAAATGTATCTTTTATTTTATATATATATATATATATTCTCTAAAACTTTAGTCATAATATTCCCACAACTAAAACCAAGTTTTTCATTTTTTTTATGTTAATCCTTACTGATACTAAAGGGCATAACTCAGTTATAGGGTATTCTGAAGCGGTACTGTTGCATCTTGTCTCCACTGAAAGTATGGATGGACACCTGGGATTGTCAGGGTGGAGTTATATCGAACGTCCACAGCTTGCGATTGGCTACCTGGATGGAGGCTGAAGAAAGCGCCTGACAGCCGTCGGGGGACGGGAAGAGAGAGATCGTTCTGACAGCTAGCTGGGGACAAGGAGATCATAGACGCTGGGGACCAGTAAGATCTGACAGCGGTGCCAGCCAGGTGACAGCATGGCCACCTTGACCGACGGCAGCACGCATTACAGGTAAAATTGGCCACCGCCAGGGATCAGGGAGAGACACAGTGATGTTGGGTAGATGACAGCATGGCTGCCATGAGCAACGGCAGCACACATTACAGGTGATGTGGGAGGCTGTCTGGGTGACTGTCAGCACACGAGCCGTGAGGGGAGAAGGGAGAGTGACCGGAGCCAGAAGGGGACATTATGGTACAGCTGTGGCAAATGTAACTGCAGGGTCTGGAGCTAAGATGGCAGGGCCACGGCCACAGACTGACAGCAGGGCCAGAAGCAGATATGAACAGGGCTACTGCTATCAGCTTCAGTCTGTGGAGGAATGTCAGGGAGCCAATCGGCAGCTGTGGGTATTCCCTAGAACTCCACCAGGACAATCCCAGGTCTCCACCTATACTTCCAGTGGAGACAAGATGCACCAGTACCTGCTGAAGCAGCATGATATCACTAGATTCTGACCCTTGATCACCCTTTTCTTACACACTGTCACGCAGCCTATTATGTCCTAATATTGCAATAAACTGCTTTGGTAAAGTCAATATCAATGGATACCAATTCAATCAACCTATCTGTGTAATGTCCCTTTTAGATGAGCTAATTCTCGTTTGAGCGAGTGACATCAACGCTAACTCATTCACACTCGTGCAAACTGTTAAGACAGTAAGGTCCTTATTGAGGATCATTCACTTCTCATTCAGTGTTCCACATTAACATAGCAACATAGTACGTAAGGCTGAAAAAAGACATATGTCCATCCAGTTCAGCCTATTACCACCAATGTTCATCCAGAGGAAGGAAAAAAACTCCAATGAAGTAGAAGCCAATTCTCCCCATTTAAGGAAAAAAATTCCTACCTAACTCCAATCTGGTAATCTGAATAATCCCTGGTTCAACAACCCTTCTGAAGGCATAAGTGATTATAACATATAATATTGTTTCACTCAAGAATGGTGTCTAGGCCCCTCTTAAACTCTTTTACCGAATTTACCATCACCACATTAATAGTCTCACTGCTGTTACAGTAAAGAACCCCCTTCTATGTTGGCGTAAACATTCCTATGTGAAACATTGAACGGGAGAGTTTAAACACAACGAAAAGTGAAACTGAACACTGATTTTTAGTGCTAATGACATGGAATGACGAACGAAAAGTGCACAATTCTCGTTCGTCGTTACATTTAAACCAAACAATTAAAGTTCACTTTTGCCAGTTTTAACTATTTTTTTTAACGATATCGTTACATCTAAATAGAGCATAACTCCCATACGATAACCATACTATGCACACCCTTTTCAGTATCCGTACAAAGTGGCATACTCTCCATTAGAGACAATGTATAGATCACAAATCCGGTTATATATTTATAATTCTCCTAACCCCAAATAAATCCCTAGACTTAAATTCTATGGGCTTTGATCTATTAAGGACAGATATACTAGACCACGCCCATGGCTACTTCCACCTCTGGTCTGTAGACCAATTCAAAAGTGTCAAAACCTGTTTAGAAATCATATATATCCAAATCCACATATAGATGCAGCATCTCAGCTCATATCATTTTGTAGATGTAGCCTGACAGGTGAACATTGATTTTTCAGGTATCCCTAGCAGATCATATCCACAAACCCTACAGATATAAATGCAATAGCACATACATACTTTTCAATAATCCTCATAAATTATTCCAAAGCATCTGTTTAAAAACATACAGACTATTACTCATACTTTTTAATTGCTGTAGGTATCATCTGACAGGTGAATATTGATATATCAGGTATCCCTATCAGATCACATCCACTAGGATGACTTGTTACTTTTTAATGTTTATCATCAAATTTGTAGAAAGGATTATACAGATTGACAGCCCCTCCTATCATAAATCTGATTATACAAGCTGGGGTATACATATACATGAGCATATAGACCTGGATGCTGCACCTACATCCAATATACATCACCTTCTTCTTGTATGTCTTAATTCATATACATCGCGGATTTCTTCATATCTCCTGTCCTATATCTCCTGTTACAACAAGTTTCCCTTGCTTCATGTCCGTCAGGAGACGATTATGACTATTGTCTATAACATCTCGCTATCCAAATCAATAACCCCTAGGGAAGTGTACAAAGGCTCTATGTTACCCTGCTGCCAGACCTGGTGATAATGTACATATGGTACCTTGGCGTTCCATGTGCTCACCTCTCCCTCCATTTATGGTTTGTTGCAAGCTTCCTATCCGTTAGTAATGACGTCATCCCGTAACCAATAGAATGTTACACAGTTGCTCTTCTCAACTCTCCGTACTGCATGGACGCTGCCCTATCTTGCATCCGATATCTGATGATCACAAACAGTACGCATGTGCTAGTGGCTTCTTATAGATAGACTAAACTATCTTTTACTTTTAAAGACACCCTATTATTACTTTGCATAGGATCTATTCATTGGTATTACTTAACACTTTATGAAGGAATCAGTCTCTTGTATCTTAAAGGGGGCATTTTTCTCAATGTATACATACAGGGGGTTGACAAAAATATGGAAACACTGTATGAAATGAATACGATTGTAATCATTAGCACTGAACTGCCCTTTTGACCCCTGCTTGGCTGAGAGCTTTCCCACCAAATTTATGTTTACTTCACCTCTTGCCCTGCTCTGAGTGGTTTTGGGAGCCAGCTGGTAACAGCAGCTGAGTGGCTCAAACCCCTGACCAATGGAATCTTGTTACTAGGGCAGATGTTCACTTCTGCCCGGCAGCATCTGTGTCATATTATCTCCATTTAAAATCGGTCTCTACATGTCTTATTGAAGTATGATTTGTAATCGCATGTAATTTAAGGCATGCATTTTGTACGGCGTTTCCATATTTTTGTCCACCCCCTGTATCTCATACCCTCTCTCAGGTGGTCATCTATTCTTTTTCTGATGCATCCACTATCATCTACCCGAGATACAGAGCATCAATGTTATTATCCATTCTGCTAACTATGGATTAACCAATCAAAAATGCATCCTTTGATGTTAATTTAACACAACAGATATAGGCTCCCTGCACACGGGTGAAAATTCTGCGGTGGGATTTCCCGCAGAATTTCCGCTCATGGCTGCTGCCATAGAATTGCATTAGAAAACGCAATTCTAGGCAGATGACCGCGATTTATCTGCATAAAATCACACGTGGAAAACAAATCACTGCATGCTCTATTTCTGTGCGGGTCTCGCAGAGGCCCGCACAGAAATGTCAGTAAACACCCGCCGGCTCCGCTCTGCGCATGCGCTGGCTGGGCGGCAGCCGGCACATCACAGAGCTTTGGATACGCGGGGAGCGGGTGAGCCACAGGCCTCTGCAGGGGCACAGGTCCACATCCCGCTGCGAGAATTATATGTATGCTATATAATATGTATAGTGTATATTATATGTATGCTATATAATATGTATAGTGTATATTATATGTATGCTATATAATATGTATAGTGTATATTATATGTATGCTATATAATATGTATAGTGTATATTATATGTATGCTATATAATATATATAGTGTATATTATATGCATGCTATATAATATGTATAGTGTATATTATATGTATGCTATATAATAATGTATAGTGCATATTATATGCATAGTGTATATTATATGTATGCTATATAATATGTATAGTGTATATTATATGTATAGTGTATATTATATGTATGCTATATAATATGTATCGTGTATATTATATGTATAGTGTATATTATATGTATGCTATATAATATGTAAAGTGCATTTCTTTATATCTTTGGATTAAAGAGTACTAGCAATATTCTAGTCAGTAAAGTGTTATAATGTTTACACCCTGTTTGAAAACATAACCAGAATGTCTGAATTTCCCATTAAAGCAAAGTTCAGATACAGCTGATGAAAAGCAGCTGCCATCTTGATAGCTGCCATGGCAGATGGCACAAGCATTTATGCTTTTTATCAGTATTAGTATCAGAACATTTCTTTCTCTTCCAAGCTGAGATAAAATCATTGATGATCTACCTGGAAATAAAAAACTAATCTTCACTGGTGCGTGTTCTGTTTAGAGAAAATAGCAAAAACTAACATCCAGGCGCTCTTTGCGGTCTATTAGAAACAGCGCTGACAACAGGGACGCTCTGCCACTCTTGTTTGTTTGAGGCTATTGAAGAGACTATACAACAATGCATTACTATTGGTTGGACATTCTACATTATGTATATGCTTATACTTTAAAAGTTTATATTTGTATGCTATGTATGAACAACATATATATATATATATACACTCATTGTGAAAACAAAACACCTAGGAGTTGCTGGAATCCAATCAAACTTTATATGTGATAATGTAATATCAGAGCAATAGGAGAATTTATTGTGGAAAACTGAACACTTGAAGGGAGACTCTAGTACCCTGATGTACCGCAGTCTGGCCTCTGCATGTTTGAGGGATATGTGGTTTATATGCCTGCCCTCTTGTATCAATGTATCAGTAAGTATGGCCGCTTTCCGTGATTTTTGTCTGTTTGATAATTCCCTTTCTGTGATTTTAGCGTGGATACAAGATGTGATACAGGCGGGCATGGAGGCTCTAGTACCCTGTTGTACCGCCTGTAGCTTGGATGTAAGATGTGATACAGGTGGGCATGGAGGCTCTAGTACCCTGTTGTACTGCCTCTAGTTGCATACAAGATGTAATACGGGTGGGCATGGAGGTTTTAGTACCCTATTGTACTGCCTCTAGTTGGATACAAGATGTGATGCGGGTGGGCATGAAGGCACCTGTATCCTGTTGTACCCCCTTTAGCTTACATACAAGATGTGATACAGGTGGGCATGGAGGCTCTAATACCCTGTTGTACCGGCTCTAGCTTGGATACAAGATGTAATATGGGTGGGCATGGCTTTTTCTGTGAAAGATGTAATACAGGCGGGCATAGAGGATCTAGTACCCTGTTGTGCTGCCTCTAGCTTTGATACAATATGTGATACAGGTGTGCATGGAGGCTCTAGTACCCTGTTGTACCGCCTCTGGTTTGGATACAGTATGTGAAATGGGTAGGCATGTAGGCTCTAGAACCCTGTGGGGGCACCTCTAGCTTGGATACACTATGTGATACAGTTGTGCATGGAGGCTCTAGTACCCTGTTATACCATCTCTAGCTTGGATACAAGATGTGATACAGGCAGGCATGGAGACTCCTGTGCCCTGTTGTACTACCTCTAGCTTGGATACAAGATGTGATGCAGGTGGGCATGGAGGCTCTAGTACCCTGTTGTACCGCCTCTAGCTTGGATACAAGATGTGATATGGGCGGACATGAAGGCTCTAGTACCCTATTGTACCTCCTCTAGCTTGGATAAAAGATGTGATGCAGTCGGGCATGGAGGTTCTAGTACCCTGTTGTATGACCTCTAGCTTGGATACAGTATATGAAACGGGTGGGCATGGAGGCTCTAGTACCCTGTTGGGCCGCCTCTAACTTGAATACAATATGTGATACGAGCGGACATGGAGGCTCTAGTACCCTGTTCTACCACATCTAGCTTGGATACAGTATGTGAAATGGGTGGGAATGGAGTCATATGGGTTCCATATGGTATCCTGTGGCATATCGCTCAACATTTGCTGTAAATGAGAATCTAGATCATGCAAGGTCATAGGCTGCCAAAGTTGGCATCTCAGATGGTACCATACATGTTCTATTGGTGATAAATCTTGAACTGCACGGGCCACAGAAGTGTGGCAATGTTGTGGGGACATTCCTGTGACACCCTTGTTGTGTGCGACCGAGCATTATCCTGCTGGAAAATGCCTCTTGGAAGCCACCATAAGAGGAACACATCACAGAGCTGTCATTAATTCTTGTACCAGTACAAGGGGTGACCGACTGTCGTATACGATGGCCCCCCAGACAATCACACCAGCAGGGGGCAGTGTGCCGCTCCACAGCAAAATCAAGGTTGAGGTGTTCTCCCCGCGGTCACCAGACACAAATACGACTGTTGTGTCTGAATTCGTCACTGAAGACAACCTGGTACCACTCCATTGTCTAATCACACCACAACTGTAATAATTAGCATATCTGCCTGAGATGTAACTGCATGCTGGGTTTTGCAACAAAATAACAGCCTCTTCTATGTACTTGATGGGTTGTTGTTTTTTTTTACAAAAAGTTTATATACAATGTTGTGAAAAAGTATTCACCCCCTTGCTACTTTCTTCTATTTTGCATAGTTGTCAGACCTGAATGTTTCAGATCATCAAACTACTTTAGGATTATATATTCCTATAAAACTTGCACAAACTGCAATCAATTACAAATATGAACTGAAGCTATGATGACTCACATAAAAAGGCTGCCTATAACACTCCCTGATCGGCCCCATCTATGTTAATAGAAAATGGCAACCAGTAAAATTTCATACCTTAAAGTAGTAGAAAATACTAAATTGAGATAATAAACATTCACAATAAGTATGTCATCACTACTATATAGGTAAAATAATGAATCAATATTGATTTAAGCCGAGTAAAGAAAAGGCCATGAAGATATGTGTTTTCATAAGTCATTCGGTAAAGCTTTGGTATATATTTTCAATTAGTTGTAGTGCGTGTTATTTTGATAGGAGTATATATAGTTTTGGAGCACATACTGTATCTTGTGTACTATTGAATAGCCTTTTTTACTTTTGTCGGTCTTACTTTTATTATTAGGGTGTCTTCAAACAAGTCTATGCACAGTTGTGCATGCTTCAGTGCAAGATATTTGCACAGCGAACAACTTTGATTTGCACGCATGGTCGCACATATAGATGAGCGAGTATACTCACTAAAGGCAATTGCTCGAGCGAGCATTGCCTTTAGCGAGTATCTCCCCGCTCGAGGCAGAAGGCTCGGGTGCCGGCAGCGGGCACGGAGCTGCGGGGGAGAGCGGGGTGGAACGGAGGGGAGATCTCTCTCTCCCTCTCCCCCCCCCCCCCCGCTCCCACCTGCTGACAGCCGCTACTCACCGCTCCCCCGCGCCGGCACCCGAACCTGCAGTCTCGAGCGGGGGAGATACTCGCTAAAGGCAATGCTCGCTCGAGCAATTGCCTTTAGCGAGTATACTCGCTCATCTCTAGTCGCACATAGTACTCTACTTTTGCGCACGCAGGGCCAGTTTATATGCGCATGCAAAACACTGCACCGTGATCAGAGGTGTAGCTGAAGGCTCATGGGCCCAGATCCAAAAGATCAGCATGGGGGCCCTCCCACAATTTTCCTCTGCATCAGTGGGTCTCTTAAAAAGCCCATTGATGTAACACTAGCAGGCAGGGACATTGTTAAATGATTATGCAGAGACTAAATGTAGAGGGCCCCAATGCAAAATCTGTAGCATGGCCCCCTAAGCATCCACATACCACTTGTAATACCGGTCTTTTCTTATATGATAGAGAGGCCTTTGGACCCCCTAAAACTCCAGGGCCCAGTAGCAACTGCCACCTCTACACCCCCTATAGCTACACCCCTGGCCCTTATGTAAAAGACAGCCTAATGAGTGAGGGTTTATTAAAATCTAATGCCAAGCGCAGCTCTCCAATCAGTGATAGCAATAGGAGTTTAAACTATATTCTTTATTATAAAATAAAGTTTAAGAATCAGCATACAAAACGCGTTTCGAGGCACAGCCTCTTCTTCAGCTAAGCTGGGATAAAGCACAACCAGATAGGGATTGCTTTCCAATGACATCAGCACGAGTTTCCTACATCCCTAAACCTTTCCCACCAGCGATGTTCCACCACGTTGGCCAACAAGCACAACCAAGCATCCAATCCCGAAAGTCGTCCGAAGGAGATCTTAGACAAAGTAAATCCAAGTAAACACAAAATGCTGATTTGTTTATTGAAGGAAAATGCTGTTCATCCCTACCTAGCCCTATGTAAAAACAGAATTTTGACAATTGGGTTCAGTTTCACTTACCTTTAGCAGGTATGATTACTGCTAGACTGGTTGAATTTAAGCGTCATTTTGCTAGAACCTGTCTGCAATGTGAGGCAGAATAGAGGGTCTCAAAAAGCAGCACATCATGCAAAGTTTTAAAGCGATTTAAATTCAAATATGACACAAAGTCATTGAAATCTGGAAAAGGTTAGAAAGGCATTCCTAAGGCTCTGGGACTCTAGCAGACCATGGTGAGAGCCATTATACACAAATGGAGAAAACTTGGAACAGTGGTGATCCATACCAGGAGCAGCCGGCCTACAAAAATGTAACCGAAATTCAGACAAACATTTAAAGAACTTCAGGCCTCATTTGAAGTCAATTGCTCAAGCATAGTTTATTTATGCAGTAGGACAATAATCCAAAGCACTTAAGCAAATCCAACTTTGAATGTTTCAAAAGAAACCGCTTCTTATTTACTGATGCAGTGGCCTGGAAATAGGCACTACAGAACATTGTTTAGTTATGGGCACCGATAATATGATAACTGGCCCTAGGGTTTAATCTGAGTCAGTTTACACAAGGGATGCAGGTAACCTAGCAACCAGTTAGGACATTTATTAGCCAGCTGCACAAGATAGAAAAAAGGCACAGAGACTCAGATGAGGCAGGTAGCTTAGCAACCAGATAGACTGTGATTGGCTGCAGACAAACTGATCAGGTGACAGAGATTATAAATAGCCAGACAACGGTGACAGGAGTTAGTTGACAAGTAAGGGCTCAGTCACACGGGTGCTGATCCGCCCATGTTTCTGGACGATAAGACGGCCGCACTGCAGGTGCGGACGACTCTCCGCACCTGCCGGAAAAGAGAACATGTGGCTGGCAATGCAGCCGGTCATGCGGAGATTCGTCTGCACACGATGCGGCCGTCTTATTGTCCAGAAACACAGGCGGATCGGCGCCCGTGTGACTGAGCCCTAATCCTGAGTGAGCCAATGAGAGAGAGTAAGAGTAAGTGAGTGAGATGCACCAGGCAAAGCAAGTGCCAAACAGAGAGACAGTGCCAGAAAAAGAAGCGTCTGACAGGAGAAAAGAAAGTGCCAGACAGGAGAGAGAAGTGAAAAGAAGCAAAGATCGGCCGTGACAGAGAGAGAAAGAGAAACAAGAGAGAAATCTGAGAAACCATGAGTAACTGAGTTGGAGAGACAGCTTTAACAGTGAATAGACGGAAAATAAAAGAGATGTAAATATGAAGAGAGAGAGATAAAGAAATAAATAGATATAAATACAAAAAAGGATACAGAAAAGAAATCCAGAGTAAGCTCCCAGTATATGGATGAGATAGACACGGGTGTCTACATTGTTGCAATTTAAGTATCAATTATTATGCACTGAATGTTCTGAAGAAAACGGCCTCATCTCACTGCCTTATTTAATAATACTGCTTTTACAACAAATTAAGCAAAATATCGAGCTCCGTGTATTATTCCACACCTCACCACTCACAACTACAAATTGTGCCCAAGGGCACTGGCGTCCAAACAAAACAAATCACAATTAATTGCCAGCCACAAAGAATAGTAATAAAATTAGTCCTCACCATAGCGCTTTGTGGCATCACCATAGTGCTTTGGGCTGGCACGACAGCTATTTCTGGCGACGCTACACTTCCTCCCATCAGCAACAGCAATGCCTCTCTCAGAAGAAATATATAGCTTAGGGCTTCTTCACACAGGCGTATGCACAACTACATTGACTACACTCACCGCTACAGAGGGTAATTGCGCATGATCGAGGTAAAAAGCTTTTTTTTTTACCTTTCAAACTCCGCACTTATCCACGGGACTAAATCACGTCCATCTGTTTAAGCCCTTAGGTGGAGCAAAGGCAAATACAATTAACAGTTTTATATGCAACACTGTGCAGTGTCAGATTTCCTAACCCTCCATGCCAAGCCAAGACCTAAGACCAATATGTTTCCAGTAGGGCAGGACTAAGCACCAAAGCACATGTTCTCCAACTGGGCCTAGCCATGTTAATGCCGGCATTCAGATCATATGCAGCATGCGCAAACACGCTCATGTGAAGAAGCTCTCTGGCTGGGTATACGGGGCTGATTTCCAGCGGAATATCTGCAGCTGGCATTTTGCTGCAGATCAGTTGTGGAGAGCCTGCCTCCAAGCTCGCCCCATTTAGTGCAGGTTTTATTGCAAATTCCCATGGGAAATTCACCCCTTCATTAAGAAGAAGTGAGGTCTGCAGTGGAGATGGCAATAAAATTGACATGCTGTGGATTTGAATTCCGCACGACTAGTCAATTTCCACATGGGTTTTAGGCGGGTTATTTCCGCAACTTTCAAAATCTCATCCACTTTGCTGCTACTGTAAATGCCGCTGCATATCCACCCTGTGTGAACTCTACTTTAAGGTTTTGGAATGGTTGACTCAAAATCTTGACTTGAATCACATTGACATGTGCGGTAAGACTAGTTTATGTTTGAAAACCCTCCAAAGATTCCAAAATCAAACAGCTCAGATATATCTGATGTATCAAATGAAAAAGAATGATTGCAAGTTTTCGCAAATGTTTGATTGCAGTTGCTATTGCCAAGGCTGGCACAACCAGGTATTAGGTTTATGGTTTATGGGGGCCATTATGTTCTCAGATGGGTGATATATGTTTTGAGTAAATCTTTACCTTCAATAAATGGAATAATCATCTTAAAGCATTTTGTGTTCACTTGCATTATTTTATCATGTGTAGCGCATCTTTGGATTCCTTTGTTTAACTTTACAAAGACCCCACTTCTATTAAACCGGTGGGACATTGCTGAGGATTAAAGAAGTTTGCTATTTTCAATTATATAATTTTTTTTAATGAATGCATGCATTTTCCTGTAAGACTGGCACTCCATGATGATATATAGCATGCAATATCTTCCAATGTGTTCTCACATAAGTTCACATATGGCTCGTCAGTGTGCTTCTGTTTTTTTTTTTTTTGAAAATCAGTTTTATTGGATTTTTTGTTTCATTGTATAAACATACATGTAATTTGGCAGATATAAGAATCAATTTAAAGCCTAGTCCATTGGGCTAGGAGCTATATGGCAGCCATAAAAAATAGCAACTGTAAATAAACATAATGTTTAGCACCAGCTTTCACCCTTACACCGGGTATTCTAATGTCTCTCGTGAATAGCTCTTGGTGCATATTATATTGTTAGACAATACAGTGGGGGGGGGGGTGTACGGGGGAGTGGGAGTGGGAAGAACTGCGGGGGCGGGGTAGATAGGAGAGGGAAAGGGGTGTGGGATAAGTAAGGTGTCATGCGTCCGAGTTTTTCACCCGTCTTTCCATTCCACAGCTCTCCTGGTGTATCCTGTAAGCAATCTTAGTGCGGCAGTCAGATCATCTCTTCTATGCTTCAGATCACTCTATAGGTGTATTTTAGGTTGTTTGCTTATGTAGGTTCGTCTTAGTGTGTATGTGGTAATCCATTTGTGGGGGGAGAGGGTCCTCTGAGAAGGTACGGCACAAACCATCTCATATATACTTTATCAGTCCTTCCACACCAGGGCCTCCCTACCCCACCACTTGCATTGTTTGGGAATTGAAGCTGGAATTTCCAAGCAGCTTAGGTGGTACGATGACATCACATCGCAGACTGAAAAGGAAGGATCCGCCTACTATGGAAATGAAGTATGTGAGTTTCAGGGGTTTTTTTTAAATTCAAATTGACGCAAAGGGACCACTAACTCTATATGGCAGCATTAGTACTTTGTGGGGCACTATTGCTACAGTATATAGGGATATTAAAGGGGTTCTGACATGAAAAAAAAAAAATTGTACTCACCTTGCCTGGCCTGGCCTGATCGCCAGGCATGTCCCCTCCAGCCGGCATCTTCTTCTGTGCCTTTAAAGCAGAGCAGGAGCGGTCAAAAAGACCGCTTCCTGCTCTGGTCCGTCCGTCAGGCACTTCCGAGGTCAACGGACGGACCGCCACAGCAAGCACGTCACAAGCAGTGCTTGCTGTGGGCGGCCCGTCCGTCCGGCTGAACTCCGGAGTGCTGCGCATGTGCAGTGGAAACGCAGCCCGTCCTGACTCCTGTCAGAGGACACCTCTCCACTGCGCATGCGCGCGATCCCGGAGCGGCGCGGCTGCTGGAGGAAGAAGACTGCCTGCCGGGAGGCATACTAGCACTTTCTGCTTAGGTTAAGCAGCGCTGCTGATTAGAGCCACCTGATTGGCTCTTCGGCACCACGTGACTGCACAGCGTGCACCAATCAGGTGGCTCTGGTCAGGCTGCTTAACCTAAGCAGAAAGTGCTAATATGCTGCCGGGAGATGACCCCCCGATGTCAACAACAACATGAGAACAGGTAAGTATAAGATTTTTATGCTTTAGCAGCCATTAAACCATGGGTTCCCTGGGTCCATTAGGCAGACCAGGGAACAATGGCTGCTAAAGCATAAAAAAATTATTCATGTCAGAACCCCTTTAATGCTACATAGGTATAATAGGGATGCTAATATTGTATGGTGGCACACAGTGGGCACCATTACTATATGGGTCACAGAAGGATTACTATCACTATGTGGGGGAACAAATGTTGCACTATTACTATATAGGAGCAGAAAGGTGGCACAAATATTGTATGGGTGCTCAACAACGTTACTATTAATGAATAAGGGATAGGGTAGTACTTGGAAGTCTAGGTCATGGTCTTCCAACCACTTTCGGACATTTCTGGCTATGTGACATGTCGCATTGTCTTGCTGGAAGATCCCATCTGTGCTAGCTAAGACAAACAGCATGTATAGGTGTACATGATCTGCAAAGATGTATTCATAATCAAATCAGTTTAGAGTGCCTTCCACATGAATGAGCGCCCCAGCGAATGCCATGAAAAAATTCCCCAGACTATAAGCCTGGGTTCTCACACGCCGGATTCCCGGCGGAAATCTCGCGGTTTGGCCGTAGTGAAAAACCGCGAGATTTCCGCCGGAAGAAGCGCTGGTTTAAAACCCGCGGCACTTAGGTTTTGAAGCGGCCTGGCCGCACGCTCTTCCGCTGCTGCCAGCGCTCCCATGGAGGAGAGCGCGGCCGTAGCAGAAGAAGAAGAAAAATGAACATGCTGTGGCCAGCGAATCTCCCGGGATTAGCAGCTGCGGCAAATGCGCCCAGTGTGAACCCAGCCTTACTCTTCCGCCACTAGCTTGTGTTCTTACAGCAATGGTTGCAGGATGTTTGTTCTCTGATGTCTCTTGCCTGACACACTAAAGTCAATTTGTTTGTTAAATTAGAAAAGGTGACTCATCAAGAAGGCAACCCTTTGCCAATTAATGGTGGTCATCTGATCCACCTTTGTTAGCATAGGTGCAGTGGCTATATATATATATATATATATATATATATATATATATATATATATATACAGATAGTCCCCGACTTGCGAACATTCGACTTACGAATTTCGCTAGATACGAACTATCTGTACAGCACAGTATGATGTAATGCTATGGCATTACATCATACTGTGCAGGGACCGGACAGGCTTCTATCAAGCCTGATAGAAGCCTGTCCAGTCACATCGCGGTTGCTGGGCAGCCGGGGGCCTCCTGAAGGGCACTAGGGCTGTCTATGCAGAGCGCCTAGCAAGCCGTGCGCTTGATAGGCACTCTGCATAGGCAGCCCTGGGGCCTTTCAGGAGGTCCCCGGCTGCCTAGCAACCACACAGCGTCCCGCGATCTCATCGTGGGACGCTGTACGGGCCCCCTATACGTCAGGTGCAGGCTGTTTCTTACAGCGGGCACCTGGCGGCAGCAGTTCTGACGAGCCGCGCCGCTCGTCAGAACTGTTAACACTTTAAATACCGCTGTCAGAGCAGTATTTAAAGTGTTAACAGTTCCGACAAGCGGCGCAGCTCGTCGGAACTGCTGCCGCCGGGTGCCCGCTGTAAGAACAGCCGGCACCCGACGTTGTATGGAGCGGGATCCACCCGCGATCCCGCTCCATACTACCATTTGTTCGACTTGCGAACAAAACGGACTTGCGAACGGGCTCCCGGAACGGAACCTGTTCGCAAGTCGGGGACTACCTGTATATATATATATATATATATATATATATATATATATATATATATATATATATATATATATATATATATATATATATATATATATATATATATGGGGGGTTGTCAAAATCTACCCTGGGGCCCAAAGGATTCTAGTTACACTTCTGTGCCCTTCCTTTATATTTACCATTTCCTTTTTCTTTGTATAGGAAGAGAGCTGTCAGTCTTCATGCTGGGGGCAGGGAGAAGCCGGCGCTTCCCACCCCCGTAACTTGGAGCTCAGTTCTTAGACAAACTTCTGAGTATTTATTCTAAAACCCTGCAGTGAATAAAACACCCGCAGGTGGGTGCAACAGGCATTTTTTTCCCCCGGGTTTATGCTGCCTCTTATTCAGGTAGCAAGAACCTGATGGCAGAATCCCTTTAATTCCACTCTTAACTTTGGCTCAAAAAACTCCATCAGAAGCTGCATCAAAAACTGCCACAAAAACTCCATGTGTAATTCCAAGCAAATTAAGTCTATTGTGTTATTCTAGAAGAAAAATTCATGAGATTAATATAAAGTTTGCTAAAATTAGCTTCCAATTAATTGTTTGACAGAGAGATTGAGAAGACGATGTACATTTGTTTGCCATCTGCTTCTCATACCTTATTCTTAAATCAATCCCTTTCGGTGGCAGAATTGATCATGTCTAAATTCCGCTCAGTTAACAAATTTAAGTCTTGTCTTTTGATTGATTTTTTTAGCCTGATAATTAACAGTTTATTCATTAAAATTACACTGCAAGGGTATGCCCTGCAGGACATAATGTATGCAGCGAACACATTACAACTGGATTCAGAGTGGCTTTTGGGGCAGATTTGCTATGGATTGTACCCTCTCATTTGAATGGGTGAAGTTGATATGCCATTATGTTCTCTAGAGTTATTCTTACATTTAACATATGTACACTAAGGCAATGGATAAAAAACGTCTTCTACCTTCCCTCTAACAAGATTTATCTAGATGTCCCATTCTGGTAAAATACATTAACAGTCGCATCAGCAATGGCCAGGGTTCACATTTTAATTTTGATAGAGTTTTTTTTGGAAGCTAGCTACTTAGGTAGAATTTGGTTTGCAGGTCACATCTCACTATACTCTAGCCCCTCAATTTACAGTACAAATCCTGCTCTATGTATTCTTCATATATCTTTACTAAAGAACAGTAAACTTGGTGGTGTTGCTGAAAGGGGTATACCCAGAATCCACAGGATAGGTGATAAAAGTCTTATTGGCGGGGGTCCGCTTGGGTTCATGAGAATGGAAGTACCATGTCTCTCCTTCCTGCTCACTGCACTCCCACAGTACAGAGGAACATGAATGGAGTGGTGGCAATGTATGTTGCTGCTCCATTCATTTCATTGGGACTACTGGAGATAGCTAAGTACAAGCACTTGACTATCTTTAGTCGCTTTAGCCTAAAGGCACTTTTTTCTCCCCTGTCCTCCTGCACACAGGACCTCCGACACATCCAATACACCTTTGGAATCGTGTCACCCCCAGGCATCCTGTTGTCCTATCCAGCCGAACTGACGAACGGGTTCTTCCCCGAAACGCGTATTCTATTGCTGGTTTTTAATTTGTGAAAAAATAAAAAAAGAAGTGCTTTCACCATCACACATTGGACTTTGATCTACGTCTTCTAGTAGCTTAGAGGGTTGCGCCTCCATACCAGTTTTTTTCACATCCTTTTCGCTACACTCACGCCCACCCTGGTGGAGCGTCATCTGGTTGGCAGCACCTCCACCATTCAAAATACTCAATCATTGGAAACACTTTGTACTCCATAAATATTCCACCACCCTCACTGGGTCTTGCTCCACCCTCCTTTTTCATTTCTTTTACTCACATAGAGTTGCATGGTAAGGCGCGATCGGTGGATCCCCACCAATCAGACTTGGATCACGCATTCTGCGGATAGGTGATAAAAGTCAGTTCTGGGAATACCCATTTAATAATATTATGTATTATTTGGCCACTCTGTGACAGGAGTACTTGAGAATTGCATGCTGGTATTATTTCCATCACTCTATGCCAAAATTAACAGTTGTATTTCAAACAGATATTAGATAGATGTCAATTGAACCCATCAGCCAACTACTTTATGTGTATGGGGATAGGCCAACTACTTTGTGTATGGGGTCTCCCAACTCTCCTCAAAAATAAGAAGGATCAGACATGTTGAATTTCAACATGCCCAATGCTTTGTTCCTGTTGGTGTTAACCTGCTGTTATTATGCACTACTTACAAACACTCTACAGAAGTCTTATTCTTCAGCATGGAATAAGGTTCATTAATGGGAGTCTATCAGCCTAATGAAGGGAATTGCATGCCTAAAATGTTGCTCATATAATCCTATATGTACAGTAATATTTTTATATCAGTTAATTAATATTAAAGGGGTGGTCTCGCGGCAGCAAGTGGGGTTATACACTTCTGTATGGCCATATTAATGCACTTTGTAATATACATCGTGCATTAAATATGAGCCATACAGAAGTTATTCACTTACCTGCTCCGTTGCTAGCGTCCTCGTCTCCATGGATCCGTCTAAAATCGCCGGCGGCTTGCTTTTTTAGACGCGCTTGCGCAGTCCTTTCTTCTGGTCTGAGCACAAGCCGCTTCAGCGTGCTCGCTGCTACAGCTCTTCTGCGCATGCGCAGACGAGCTGTAACTTCTCGGGAGCGCGCTGGACCGGCCATTCTGTACCATCCTCTGTTAGAGGAAGGTGCAGAGCCGCCCAGCTGTCCGGAGAAGCCGTCCAGCTGTCCCGCTGTCCTGGTAAGTGATGGGCCGGGGGGGCTGCCGCTGCCGCTGCGCCGGGGGCGGGCTGCGCCGGGGGGGGGGGGGCTGCCGCTGCGATGGGGGGGGCTTCCGCTGCGATGGGGGGGGGCTGTCGCTGCGATGGGGGGGCTGCCGTTGCGATGGGGGGGCTGCCGCTGCGATGGGGGGGGCTGCCGCTGTGCCGGAGGGGGGGGCTGCGCCGGTTACCTGCTGCCTGGCGGTGGGTGACTGGTCGGCCGTGTTCACTCCAGGGGTCCGGTCGGCGGCTGCGTGGCGTCTGGTTGTCAGGGAGACACAGCTGGTAGCGTTTCGGGAGCGCGCACGTCGGGCTACAGCAAGCGACGGGAAAAGAGCCGGCGGCCATCTTGGGAAAATTTTTATAAGTTGCTGAAACGCTGGAACGGTAAGTACAAACCAGCTAGAAAAGTCATTTACAGGGGGGCTTAGTAATGTATGCTTAATTAGGGGGACTGGGCAAAAAAAAAATCCACTCCTGCCTCGAGACATCTCCTTTAAGGTTTGTGAGACAGCAGCAATATTTGGAGTATTGAATGAGTGTACTTCCATTTTCGGGGTGTCCCAGTTAATGTTGTGACAGGGCAAATGATCAAGTAGGCTTCACCCCATTACTGATGCATGATGCTAAGAAACTAAACGTATGGAAAGCAGGGCGAAAGCTAATTTAAGAGTAAACTATGTTTTTATTTGTAAATACATGGTTTAGAGGCAGGAAGAACAAATAGTTTACGTCAACAAGATCCCGATGTATCCTCATTTTGCTACAATGTAAAAGCTGTGCGCGAAGGATGCATTGGTGCTTAGCAGCAATTAATTCATCAGGCATTAATTGTCCAACAGCACCCATTATTCTTTGGCACAGGGTGATAATGTTGTTCACAGCTGTAACATAAACTATCTTCATTTTCCTCAGAAACATAAAAATCAAGTGGAGTATGGCATGGTGAATGAGTCGGCCATGCAGTTTTGTCCCATGTCATTTGATTACATGGCCTGTAGAAGCATTATTTAGCCAGTCTCCAATGGGTTGTAACTGCTGCACTAGAATCATAGAATGATAGAGTTGGAAGGGACCTCCAGGGTGATCAGGTACAACCCTCTGCTCAATGCAGGATTCACTAAATCATCCTAGACAGATATGTCTGTCCAGCCACAATTTGAATACTTCCATTGAAAGAGAGCTCAACACCTCTTGTGGCAACCTTTTCAACTCATTGATCCCCCTCACTGTCAAAATGTTTTTTTCTAATATCTAATTTGTCTCCTCCCTTTCAGTTTCATCCCATTGCTTCTAGTCTTTCCTTGTGCAAATGAGAATAGGGCTGATCCCTCTGCATTGTGACAGCCCTTCAGATATTTGTAGATAGCTATAAGGTCCCCTCTCAGCCTTCTCTTCTGCAAGCTAAACATTCCCAGATGCTTTAACCATTCCTCATCTGGTATGATTTGCAGACCGCTCACCATCTTGGTAACTCTTCTCTGAACTTGCTCCAGTTTCTCAATGTCTTTTTTAAAATGGGGTGCCCAGAACTGGACACAGTATTCCAGATGAGGTCTGACTAAGGAAGAGTAGAGGGGATAATTTCCTCACGTGATCTAGACTCTATGCTTCTCTTATTACATCCCAGAATTGTGTTTGCCTTTTCGGCTGCTGCATCACATTGTTGACTCATGTTCAGTCTATGATCTATTAGTATGCCCAAGTCTTTTTCACATGTGCTGCTGCTTTGTCCAGTTCCCCCCATTCTGTATGTGTTTTTTTTAATTTTTCTTGCCGAGATATAGGACTTTGCATTTCCCTTTGTTAAATACCATTCTGTTAGTCATTGCCCACTGTTCAAGCTTGATTAGATCTTTTTGAATCATCTCTTTCTTCTATAGTGTTAGCTATCCCTCCTAGCTTTCTGTCATCAGCCTCTATTCCCACATCTAGATCTTTTATAAAAATTTTGAAAAACACTGGTCCTAGGACAGATCCTTGCGTTACCGCACTTTAGATATGCTTCCAATTGAATGTACAGCCATTTATGACCACTGTTTAAGTGCAATCACTCAACCAGTTGCGAAACCAACTGTTGCCTTGTCGATCCCATATTTGGTCATTTTTTCAATAAAAATGGTATAAAATACTTTGTCAAATGTTTTACTAAAGTCAAGATATACTATAGCCACTGAATTTCCCTAATAAACCCAGTCGGTGATTCTGTCATAGAAGGAAATAGATTACTCTGGCATGACTTGTTTGTTACAAGCCCATGCTGGTTCTGATTAATTACTCCATTCTCATCCAAGTACTTGCATACATGCTGTTTAATAATTTTTTCAAAGATTTTTCCCAATTTAGAAGTCAGGGTCACTGGCCTGTAGTTTTCTGGGTCCACATTATTCCCTTTTTTGAAGATAGGGATAATATTCAATCTTCTGGGACTTCTCCTTCTCTCCAGGAATTTTCAAAGACTATGGTGGGTGGTTCAGCAATTACCTCTGCTGCTTCCTTCAGTATCGTAGGATGTAATTATTCTGGACCTGGAAACTTGAATTTATTTAGGTTAGCTAAGTGTTCCCTCACCATCTCTCTGCATTCTTTTATTCCCCCAATAGCACAAGGAAGATCAGAAGATGTTGCGTCTACTTTCTGAGAAAAAACTGATACAAAATAGGAATTTAAAAGTTCGGCCTTCTCAACATCATTTTTAAACAATTCACCATTTTCATCCTGTAAACATCTTTGACTTTTTTTTTCTTTTGACATAACCCCAAATTTTTTATTGCTTTCGGCTTCTATTGCAAGCCTCAATTTATTATTGGCTTTTGCTTCTCTGACACTTGCCCTACAGTTTCTGTAGACTGCATTATATTCTTCTTTAGATATTCGCCCCATTTCTGTCTTACTTGTTAGAATGTGTTTAAGTTCTGTGTTCATCTATCCTGGTTTCTTTAAATGCTTCCCATTCTTCCTTTTTCCTTGTTAACGATTTGTTCTTTGACTAGGGCACTGTTGTACTTAGTGTATGTCCTACAAAACTGTGCAAGGGGTAATTCTTCAATAAAGACATTAACATGTTGCTGTATGAGCTGAAGATATTGTTCTTCATTGAGGTTTTCCTCATAAAGGACCAGATTGATTAGCTGTTGTCCAAACATGCCTAGCCAGACTTTAATGCTGAACTATCGGAGGAAATGACATGCCCTAACAGCCGGTGGGTTCCGTCTTGCCCAAACATGTTGATTATGCATGTTGAATACACCATCTTGGTTGAATTTCGATTCATCAATCCATATGATGAAAGATGTAAAATCTGGTTCCTTTTCTGCCTTCCATAACCGCTAGTAAACGGAAGTAAGTAATATGACGCTTAGCATTCTATCATTAAGTTGCACCTGTGGGGTTTAATGATATGAATAAAAATTGTTCCTCTTCAGAATCTGCTGGATTTTGGAAAACTGCCATGTCATACTGGACATGGGATTTTGCTTGAAGAAAGTCAATACTGCAGACTTTGCAACTCTATAGCCCTGTCGTTGTTGTCGTCTTGGGAGATTTCCTACATGGTATAGAATAGGTTGTCCTGTCAGGTTAACTCTTAAGATCAGTCAGTTGATATCCTTGGACGATTTGGGTGCTTTTCTCCAAACCTTTCTTCAAATTTAATATTTTTACTGCTTGTCATAGCGCCAGCCATTCCTCCAGACAGCAGAGCACCTGCCCTGAAAAAGGCGATCCCACCAGGATGTGTCAATGCAGTAGTCGCTGACCATTGACCAAGGCTGGAAGAAGAAAGTTAGCCAGTAGATTACAGGACAATGAAAAATGACAAACTAACAGCAAAAACCCGGCATGTCCTAAAACTATAACTGGAACCTTTCCTAGAGAGGTACTGGTCTAGATAGACAGCAGGGGAACTTAATTAGATTCCAGGTGGGCAGGAAGCAAGCCCATCATCCAGCAGAGAAAATAATGCTTTAAACTACTTGAATTTGACTGCTTGATGGCATCAGCACTGCGGTAGAACCTATCTCACTCTTTGACTTGTCACAACATTAGCTGGAACACCTTTTATATAAATACTACATACATACAGATTTCTTTGCACATGTCCTTCCTATTTGTATAAACCTTTATTGTTTCTTACAGGTTTTAAAGTGGGGTTATAGCTAGTGATGAGCGAACGTACTCGTCCGAGCTTGATGCTCGGGCGAATATTAGGGTGTTCGTGATGCTCGTTACTCTTAACGAGCACCACGCGGTGTTCGGGTTACTTTCACTTTCCTCTGTGAGACGTTAGCGCGCTTTTCTGGCCAATTGAAAGACAGGGAAGGCATTACAACTTCCCCCTGTGACGTTCAAGCCCTATACCACCCCCCTGCTGTGAGTGGCTGGGGAGATCAGATGTCACCCAAGTATAAAAGTCGGCCCCTCCCGCGGCTCGCCTCAGATGCCTTGTGAGTTAGCTGAGGGAAAGTGCTGCTGCTGGTGCTGCTGTAGGGAGAGTGTTAGGAGTGAGTGTAGGCTTCAAGAGCCCCAATGGTCCTTCTCAGGGCCACATCTATCCATGTGCAGTACTGTGGAGGGTGCTGTTAGCAGTGTTGCACAATTTTTTTTTTTCAAAATCGGCTGTCTGCAGAGCATTGCGCCCTGCAGTAATAGTCCAGGGACAGAAGTGGTGGTTAGGCAGGGAGAGTGTTAGGAGTGAGTGTAGGCTTCAAGAACCCCAACGGTCCTTCTTAGGGCCACATTTAACCGTGTGCAGTACTGTGCAGGCTGCTGTTAGCAGTGTTACATTTTTTTTTTTTCAAAATCGGCTGTGCAGAGCATTGCGCCCTGCAGTAATACTACAGGGACAGAATTGTGTAGGCAGGGCCAGAAGACATATATTATTGATTGAATATAGTCAGTGGGTCTTCCCTTTAAAAAAAAAGGGAAAAATTCTATTTGGTCTGCCTCTGTCAGTCCTCAGCGTTCTGTGTACGTGTGTGGTGGGTGGAGATAGTAAAAAAAATCATACGCAGCCAGCTACGTTTAACAGCAGTCTTGCGCCAATTTATTTCCTGCCTGGGAAAAATCACCGCTCTGCTGCACTTCATATAACTGCATTTCTGTGGAACACATTTCTTATCTGATTGAATATAGTCAGTGGGCCTTCCCTTTAAAAAAAAAGGGAAAAATTCTATTTGTCCTGCAGGCTTGCGCCAATTTATTTCCTGCCTGGGAAATCACTGGTAATACAGCATGCTGAGGGGTAGGGGTAGGCCTAGAGGACGTGGACGCGGCCGAGGACGCGTAGGCCCAAGTGAGGGTGTGGGCACAGGCCGAGCTCCTGATCCAGGTGTATCGCAGCCGACTGCTGCGCGATTAGGAGAGAGGCACGTTTCTGGCGTCCCCACATTCATCGCCCAATTAATGGGTCCACGCGGGAGACCTTTATTAGAAAATGAGCAGTGTGAGCAGGTCCTGTCGTGGATGGCAGAAAGTGCTTCGAGCAAGCTATCATCCACCCACAGTTCTGCGCCGTCCAGTGCTGCAAATCCGAATCCTCTGTCTGCTGCTCCTCCTTCCTCCCAGCCTCCTCACTCCACTACAATGACACATGTTCAGGAGCGGGAAGACTCCCAGGAACTGTTCTCGGGCCCCTGCTCAGATTGGGCAGCAGTGGTTCCTCTCCCACCAGAGGAGTTTATCGTCACTGATGCCCAACCATTGGAAAGTTCCCGGGGTCCGGGGGATGAGGCTGGGGACTTCCGGCAACTGTCTCAAGACCTTTCAGTGGGTGAGGAGGACGATGACGATGAGACACAGTTGTCTTGCAGTGAGGTAGTAGTAAGGGCAGTAAGTGCGAGGGAGGAGCGCACAGAGGATTCGGAGGAAGAGCAGCAGGACGATGAGGTGACTGACCCCACCTGGTGTGCAACGCCTACTCAGGACAGGTCTTCAGAGGGGGAGGCAAGGGCAGCAGCAGGGCAGGTTGCAAGAGGCAGTGCGGTGGCCAGGGCTAGAGGCAGGGCCAGACCGAATAATCCACCAAGTGTTTCCCAAAGCGCACCCTCGCGCCATGCCACCCTGCAGAGGCCGAGGTGCTCTAAGGTCTGGCAGTTTTTCACAGAGACGCCTGACGACCGACGAACAGTGGTGTGCAACCTTTGTCGCGCCAAGATCAGCCGGGGAGCCACCACCACCAGCCTCACCACCACCAGCATGCGCAGACATATGATGGCCAAGCACCCCACAAGGTGGGACGAAGGCCGTTCACCGCCTCCGGTTTGCACCGCTGCCTCTCCCCCTGTGCCCCAACCTGCCACTGAGATCCAACCCCCCTCTCAGGACACAGGCACTACCGTCTCCTGGCCTGCACCCACACCCTCACCTCCGGTGTCCTCGGCCCCATCAAGCAATGTCTCGCACCGCACCATCCAGCCGTTGCTAGCGCAAGTCTTTGAGCAGAAGCCAAGTACGCCGCCACGCACCCGCACGCTCAAGCGTTAACCGTCCACATAGCGAAATTTATCAGCCTTGAGATGCTGCCGTATACGGTTGTGGAAACGGAGTCCTTCAAAAGTATGATGGCTGCGGCGGCCCCGCGCTACTCAGTTCCCAGTCGCCACTACTTTTCCCGATGTGCCATCCCAGCCCTGCACAACCACGTCTCCCGCAACACTGTACGCGCCCTCACCAATGCGGTTAGTGGCAAGGTCCACTTAACAACGGACACGTGGACAAGCACAGGCGGGCAGGGCCACTACATCTCCCTGATGGCACATTGGGTGAATTTAGTGGAGGCTGGGACAGAGTCAGAGCCTGGGACCGCTCACGTCCTACCCACCCCCAGAATTGCGGGCCCCAGCTCGGTGGTGGTATGTTCGGCGGTGTATGCTTCCTCCACTAAAGCACCCTCCTCCTCCTCCTCAACCTCTGTCTCGCAATCTAGATGTGTCAGCAGCAGCAGGACGTCGCCAGCAGTCGGTGTCGCGCGGCGTGGCAGCACAGCGGTGGGCAAGCGTCAGCAGGCCGTGCTGAAACTACTCAGCTTAGGAGAGAAGAGGCACACGGCCCACGAACTGCTGCGGGGTCTAACAGAGCAGACCGACCGTTGGCTTGCGCCGCTGAGCCTCCAACCGGGCATGGTCGTGTGTGACAACGGCCGTAACCTGGTGGCGGCTCTGCAGCTCGGCAGCCTCACGCACGTGCCATGCCTGGCCCACGTCTTTAATTTGGTGGTTCAGCGCTTTCTGAAAAGCTACCCACGCTTGTCAGACCTGCTCGTAAAGGTGCGCCGGCTCTGCGCACATTTCCGCAAGTCCCACACGGACGCTGCCACCCTGCGCACCCTGCAACATAGGTTTAATCTGCCAGTGCACCGACTGCTGTGCGACGTGCCCACACGGTGGAACTCTACGCTCCACATGTTCGCCAGGCTCTATGAGCAGCGTAGAGCTATAGTGGAATACCAACTCCAACATGGGCGGCGCAGTGGGAGTCAGCCTCCTCAATTATTTTCAGAAGAGTGGGCCTGGTTGGCAGACATCTGCCAGGTCCTTGGAAAGTTTGAGGAGTCTACCCAGGTGGTGAGCGGCGATGCTGCAATCATTAGCGTCACCATTTCTCTGCTATGCCTCTTGAGAAGTTCCCTGCAAAGCATAAAGGCAAATGCTTTGCGCTCGGAAACGGAGGCGGGGGAAGACAGTATGTCGCTGGATAGTCAGAGCACCCTCCTGTCTATATCTCAGCGCGTTGAGGAGGAGGAGGAGGAGCATGAGGAGGATGAGGAGGAGGGGGAAGAGACAGCTTGACCCACTGCTGACGGTACCCATGCTGCTTGCCTGTCATCGTTTCAGCTTGTATGGCCTGAGGAGGAGGAGGCGGAGGAGGAGGAGGAGGAGGATCCTGAAAGTGATCTTCCTAGTGAAGACAGCCATGTGTTGCGTACAGGTACCCTGGCACACATGGCTGACTTCATGTTAGGATGCCTTTCTCGTGACCCTCGTGTTGCACGCATTCTGGCCACTACGGATTACTAGGTGTACACACTGCTCGACCCACGGTATTAGGAGAACCTTTCCACTCTCATTCCCGAAGAGGAAAGGGGTTCGAGAGTGTTGCTATACCACAGGACCCTGGCGGACAAGCTGATGGTAAAATTCCCCTCCGACAGCGCTAGTGGCAGAAGGCGCAGTTCCGAGGGCCAGGTAGCAGGGGAGGTGCGGAGATCGAGCAGCATGTTCAGCACAGACAGTGCAACACTCTTTGAGGCCCTGGACAGCTTTATGGCTCGCCACCAAGACTGTGTCACCGCTCCCCAGTCACGGCTGAGTCGGCGGGAGCACTGTAAAAGGATGGTGAGTGAGTACATAGCCGATCGCACGACCGTCCTCCGTGACGCCTCTGCCACCTAAAACTACTGGGTGTCGAAGCTGGACACGTGGCCTGAACTCGCGCTGTATGCCCTCGAGGTGCTTGCTTGTCCTGCGGCTAGCGTCTTGTCAGAGAGGGTGTTTAGTGCGGCTGGGGGAATCATCACAGATAAGCGTACACGCCTGTCAACCGACAGTGCCGACAGGCTTACACTCATCAAGATGAACAAAGCCTGGATTTCCCCAGACTTCTCTTCTCCACCAGCGGACAGCAGTGATACCTAAGCAATAGGTAGGCTGCACCCGCGGATGGAAGCATCGTTCTGTATCACCATCCAAAACGGTGACATTTCTGCTTCATCAATCTGTGTATAATATTCCTCCTCCTCCTCCTGCTCCTCCTCCTGAAACCTCACGTAATCACACCGAACGGGCAATTTTTCTTTGGGCCACAAGGCTCACTCATATAATTTTTCCAAACAATTTTTATACGTTTCAATGCTCTTACAAGCGATGAAACTTTAACTTGAACCAATTTTTCGTTAAACTGGGCTGCCTCCAGGCCTAGTTACCACTTAAGCCACATTAACCAAAGCGATTAATGGGTTTCACCTGCCATCTTGGTTGGGCATGGCCAATTTTTTCTGAGGTACATTAGTACTGTTGCTACACCAATTTTTTTGGGCCCCCCTCACCTACAGTGTAATCATTGTAATTTCTATGTTCTTCGCCTGCACTCATGGTACAGAAAGGTGTGTGGGGTTGGCCTACACTTTTGCTACATTAATGTAACTGGGGCCTTGTCTATACTGCAGCAACTGAAATGTGAAAGAGACTGTTATCTCCCTAAACTGCTGCAATGGGAATTGTTACTGGGGCTTGTCTTGAGTGCTACTATTACTGAAATGGAACTAAGACTGCGCTCCTCCTATACTGCTGCTTCGGAATTGTTACTGGGGCCTGTCTTGAGTGTTACTATTACTGAAATGGAACTAAGACTGCGCTCACCCTATACTGCTGCTAGTGATATGTTAGTGGGGCCTGTCCCTAATACTACCGCTGAAATGTGAATAATTCTGGGCTGTGCCTATACCGCAGCTAATGGTATGTCACTGGGGTGTGGAAACAGAGGCTTCACAAAGACATGATGGCGGCGAGGCCATTTCCCACCAACGCTGTTACTGTTAAGGTGCATATAACCACGGACACGTGGAGAGGACACATAGTGCCTCCAAAACATCCCCCTCCTCCTCCAACAATGAAAACATTCTTGGCAAATACCTTTGCATTGGTCCGTCTGGTGGCAGTTCAAGAATTTCACCTTTAACGACACTACAAGAGAGCACCGCCACCATCCCCCCGCCACGGCCCACTTAATCATGGCCACATTCCGAAAACCAACGACATAAAACCGCGCTACTAGGTTCGCAGTCACCACCACATTACCACCAACGAGGTTACTGTTAAGGTACATATTACCAGTCTGACTGGGGCATGCAGTGTGGGCCAAAGCCCACCTGTATTGTATCTGACGTTAGCTCTGCTGAGTAGGGCACTGCAATGGGATATTTTTATGTACCGCCGGTGGGTTCCAGGGAGCCACCCATGCTGTAGGTGCACACGGAGTTTAACCTACATCTGTCCACTTCTAAAGAACCCCAGTCTGACTGGGGCATGCAGTGTGGGCCGAAGCCCACCTGCATTAAGCACGACATTACTACCTCAGCTGTGATGGGCACTGCAATGGGATACATTTATGTACAGCGCGTGGGTTCCAGGGAGCCACCCATGCTGTGGGTGCACACGGAATTCCCATTGCGGAGTTGTACCTGCCTGTGACTATTTATAAAAAACCGCGGTCTGACTGGGGCGTGCAGACACCTTGACAGAATGAATAGTGTGTGGCACATAGGTTCCCCATTGCTATGCCCACGTGTGCAGCTCCAGATGGAGGTGGCACAGGATTGGATTTCTCATTGCTTCTGTACAGCATTGTGGACTATCACCCCGCCCCTTTTAAAGAGGGTCGCTGCCTAGCCGTGCCAACCCTCTGCAGTGTGTGCCTGATTTTCCTGTGGCAGACGCACTTATAAATAGACATGAGGGTGGCGTGGCATGAGGGCAGCTGAAGGCTGGGCAGGGACAGTTTGGTGTGCGCTGTGGGCACTGGGTCGTGGGGGGGGGGTTGGGCAGCATGTAACACAGGAGAAGTGTCAGTGGAGTGTCATGCAGGCAGTGATTGTGCTTTGTTGGAGGTAGTGTGGTGCTTAGCTAAGGTATGCCATGCTAATGAGGGCTTTTCAGAAGTAAAAGTTGTTGGGAGGGGGGGGGCCCACTCTTGCCGCTATTGTGGCTTAATAGTGGGACCTGTGAACTTGAGATGCAGCCCAACATGTAGCCCCTTGCCTACCCTATCCGTTGCTGTGTCGTTCCCATCACTTTCTTGAATTGCCCAGATTTTCACACATGAAAACCTTAGCGAGCATCGGCGAAATACAAAAATGCTCGGGTCGCCCATTGACTTCAATGGGGTTCGTTATTCGAAACGAACCCTCGAGCATCGCGAAAAGTTCGTCTCGAGTAACGAGCACCCGAGCATTTTGGTGCTCGCTCATCTCTAGTTATAGCCAAGAAGTCTAACATGCATAGATACAATTATATCTAGACATTGTCTTATGAAATATTTTCAGTACTTTTCTTGAAATTAAATGGCTCCTACATATTTTTTGTTAGTATGAAATTCCTGTGCACTAAGAATCATTTGCACAGACCACTTGTCTTCCAAACATATTAGGGGCTGGCTGCGTTAAAAATATAGTACCACTTTGAAATAATGGCTGTTAATTCTGAGGCTCCATAGTGCAATGGAATTCCTATTGATTTAAGAAAAGATTTGCACTCAGTCTAAAATGAGTTCATCACAGATAACAATATTACAAAATGAATAATGATTAGATACTTATTATTGCTGCCAAAAGAAGAACAGCAAACAATGAATGTATTATGTTATATGTTCGATAATATTTGGACGGCCTCATACACTGTCTCCATTATCTTTTTTCTTAAGTTGATAAAGTTCTTAGCTAGAATTTAAAAATAACACGAGAGGTGGGAATATGATGTTTCTGACCTGGATTCCTCCTTATGTATTATTGAGAGGAGTGTTATTATTACAAATTATCCCTATATCAGAATGTGCAGTTAAGCCCGTAAGGACCAGGCTGTTTCAGTCCTAAAGGACCAGACACTTTTTAGGGATTTTACCCATGTGGTGGTTTTAAGGACCTCATTTTTTTTTGTTCAGTTACCAAACTTATTTTTGCTGTGTTTTTTGTGACATATAGAATTATTTTTCAATATCTTTTTTCCCTGAGTGTTTCTGTTTTTTGTTTTGTTTCGGATAAAAAGATAAGAATTTTTTTTTGTTTGCTGTTTATTTTTAGAAATTGTTCTTTATGTTAAAATAAAGCAGATTTTGTTTTAGATCTTTTGATATATAATTTGCATAGTCTCAGATGACAGGGTGTATATGGTGACGGTTTCTGTTGGTGTCAGCTGTGGGTCGTTTTCTTTTTTTACTTATATTGTTAATTTATTCTGTAATTTTAAAAACATATTTTATAACTTTTTTTCACATTTATGTTTCTTATGACGTTATATAAGACCTCTAGGGGGACTTTCACACTGTTATTTTTTTTCTATTTCACAAGTTTCCACTGTAACTGGGGCATCCATTGGAGCCCCAGTTACAGGGGAAAACATACCCCAGTAGAGACAATAGTCACTGGAAGAGCTGATCTAGGTTTGCTAAGACCCTGCAGCTCTACCCTGGCAGGCAGGGGCATAACTATAGGGGATGAAGGGGATGCGATTGCACCCAGGCCCAGGACCCTTAGGGGGCCTATAAGGCTTCTCTTCTCCATATAGTAAGCCTAGTACTATGAATAAAACATTATAGTTGGGGGCCCTGGTACAGGTTTTGCATTGGGGCCCAGGAGCTTCACGTTACGCCTCTACTGGTGGGGCATACCCAGCGATCAAGGGATCGCTGGGTCAAATAGCAGAAATGACACTTCTGCTTTCTCCATTCACTACTTAGCGCTCATTGAGCGCTATGTAGCTTTCACATTTGTCCTGGACTGCTGAGAAAACTTTGGGGTGATTTGGTACCCTAGCAGTCAGGACAGGCATATATGCTTGTTACTAAGAGGGCTAGATGAAGGAGCAGAAAGAACCAAGGGGTAATGATCAAAACGAGGCACTCTGAACCCCTCTGACAGAACCCGCCTCGAAGCGGAGCATCCATCTCGAAACAGATGACTCCACTACTTGCACAAGGCCAGAGTCAGAGGGGAACCAGAGTATAGAAACCGAGGACAAACAATAACTGACAACAATTAAAAGACAAGAATAAACAGAATACAAAAAAACAGGAACACAGGGAACCAACCAGAACACAGGAGCCAGACATCAGACAGATAAACTAAGCAAGCTGACTTGACCAGAAATACTGAAACATAAACGGCACTTCCAGCTAGGAAGAGCTGGATTATATAGGGGAGAAATGATTGGCTGACAGAGCTGTCGTTTACCAGCCATTACCTCAGCTAACAGCTACAGGACTAATTAACTTTAACTAGTCAGCAGAGGAGATATTAACCCAGCTAGTCAGGATATAACCAACTGTAGTAAAGGTGTGCTGGCAGTGACATGAAAGTAGCTCACAAAAGATAATGCAGAAGTGGTTAAAAACTGCTTTTGCCTTCTCCTCTGGGTCCTCAGCTGTCAATGACATCCAAGGACCTGACCTGCTCCTGCAGGAGCTTTAATTCCACACTATATTTTTACTATGGCAAGTGATTAAAACACAGGATCAAACACCGTATGTTTATGGCGTTTGGCCCTTATCGGGCTAAGATACCAGATACACCTGGCTGATAACTACATTCTAGATTTGTAGATAGAAATAGTTAACCCATAATAGTACCATTCATGAACATTACTACCATATTCCACTACATGATGGATTCACAACCTGTTTGGGTCCAAAGCTGCATTGTCAATTTGAACTAATTCTAAGGGTCACAATAAAATGTAAGAGTGTAGCATCTGAGATATTTATGGCATATCAAAATGATATATTATAAATGTCTAATAGGTTGGAGTCCTAAAAATGGAACTAGCACTCATTGGAAAAATAGGAGTCCCCTTCTCCCCTGCTCGTACTCCAAAAAGGAAAAGACCATGAATGCATGCAGCTTTTTGCATTGTAGTTTATGTGAATTAAACCAGTTGAGTGTTTCCAAACTCCTATAGAACTGCAACACAAACAGTCACATCTATGCATAGCTCCCTATTCACCTCATCTATTGCTTTCTGGAGTGCCACACATGGGTCAGGAATCCCCCATTCTGCTGATATATGCGGGTCCTAAACGCAAACTGCATCAATAGTATTTCTCTGTCCCCACCCCCATGCTTCCAATCTTCTTCCCTCTGGCCACATCCATGTATCTATGAGAAGATGGTTGGGATCCGCATTGAATGCCATCGGAGCCGGCATGTGAACCCATGGCCACAGGTTGTGCACCCTTGCGCTACATAATATTTCGTGGTATAGTGTTAATTTTAATCTAGTAAAATGGTTAAAGGGGCTGTCCGGGTTGCAACATCTCAGTACAACCTTTCCCCATTGAGTAACATAACAAATAGTGGGTTGGGAGGGGTAACATCACTCCTCAGTCCTTTTTCACATGGGCATCGTTTTAGCGCACTATAGGCACATAAAAAATCATGGCTATACTGCACTAAAAATAATGTGAATGGGCGATTTTTCACGCACAGAAGACCGAAGTTTCATGTGGTGAAAATCGCCCATTCATTGGAGCAGCGTGTTGCTTGTAAAAAGTGCAGCTTTTTCAGGAGGAGAGAAAGAAGAAGCCCTGCAGGGTTTCAGAATTTCCCCATAGCATGGAGAGAGAACAAGGCTGTGGGGGATTAACCAGTAGCCCCACTCTCCCTGCTATGGGGAAATCCCCCATAGCCCCACTCTGTTTCTCCCTGCTATGGATATCCCTGAGGGATATCCCCATAGTGCAGAAAGAGAGAGGGGTGGGGCTACAGTGGATCCCTGAGGGATATCCCCATAGTGCAGAGGAAGGGGCAGGGCTAGAGGTCTCCTTCCTGGGATTTTTCCATTGCAAATTGAGAGGGGGAAGTGCTAGAGGGGCGGAGATAGAGGGTGGATCCCAAGAAAAACCAAGCCAGAATCCATACACAGACAGCTGTTTTGGGTGGTTCCCTAAGGAGAGATGTTACTCCCCCCGACTCACATCACAGGCCTCTCATTAGCCAAGCCAGAATCCTACTTCATACTGATGAGGAGCAAACACCCCAAAACAGCTGTCTGTGTCTGAATTCTGGCTTGGTTTTCAATTCCCAATCTTTGTTAAGACCTGTATAAAGGAATTGGACATTGATTTGAAGGAATTCTGCCATCCAATAGGTGGCGCTGCAGAGGTATTGTTTCATCTTCTCTATTTGCATAAAATAAATAGTGATATATTCAATTGATCCCGAGCTCTGTTATTGGCTGCAACCTCTATGATGTTTTGTAAACTGGACAGGACTGCAGCTGTAAACACAGACAGTAGTGGGAGCACCGCCATGGGACACAGCGAGAAGCAGGGAGAGGTGAGTATATCACTATTTGTTATGTCACTCAATGAAGAAGGGGTTATACTGAGGTTGTATACTCGGACAACGCCTTTAATGTGTTACCTATAGTGATTATATACAGTGAAGGAGTTAGTGGCAATATTTAAGCATAATAAATGGTCTAGTGTAGAGATGAGCGAGCGTACTCGGAAAAGCACTACTCGCTCGAGTAATTTGCTTTATCCGAGTATCGCTGTGCTCGTCCCTGAAGATTCGGGTGCGGCACGGAGCGGGGAGCTGCAGGGGAGAGCGGGGAGGAACGGAGGTAAGATCTTTCTCTCCCTCTCTCCCGCCCGCTCTCCCCTGCTCCCCGCTGCGACTCACCTGTCAGCCGCAGCGGCACCCGAATCTTCAGACCCAAGCACAGCGATACTCGGATAAAGCACATTACTCGAGCGAGTAGTGCTTTTCCGAGTACGCTCGCTCATCTCTAGTCTAGTGTTAATATTCTTAGTGATCTATGGTAGTAAAGGGTTTTTAGCAAACATTCCAGGAGGTAATGGATGATGTTCTGGTTAGTGAAGGTATTAAATAGCTGGTGTTCACTGGTTAGTCATCTTTGTTAGTCCTCTCAAACTTGTCATGCTTAGGCCTCATGTCCATGGGCTAAATATGACTTAGGATCCGCAGCGGATCGCTCGCATGCAGATCCGCATCCCATAGGGATGCATTGACCACCCGCGGGTAGATAAATACCCGCGGATGGTCAATAAAAGAGAATTTTTAAAAAATGAAGCATGAAGAAATCTGGACCATGCTCCATTTTCGTGCGGGTCTCCCGCGGGGACGGCTCCCACAGGCTTCTATTGAAGCCTATGGAAGCCGTCCGGATCCGCGGGAGACCAAAATCAGCATATATTCACCCGCTCCAGATCTTCCCTTTGCCGCGGCTTCATCTTCTCTCCGTCGCGGCCGGATCTTTTTTCTTCGGGCCGGCGCATGCGCGCGGCACGCAACCGACGTGCCATGCACATCCGCCAGGCCGAAGAAAGAAGATCCGGCTGCGACGGAGAGAAGATGAAGCCGCGGCAAAGGGAAGATCCGGAGCGTGCGAGAGGTGAGTTAATTCTTCTTTTCAGCGCTCATGCCCACGGGGCAGGAGGGACCCTCTGCGGATTCTCCATGGAGAATCCGTAGCGGGCCTGATTTTCCCCGTGGACATGAGGCCTTAATTTTCTCACCTGTCCTGCACTGATCATACAGATTATACGATATAAAGATATAGAGGATTGTTGTTACAGCCATTCACTTCTCTATACATTCTGTATACGCCCTCTTTCACACGGGCGACAAAGTCATGCGATTTTCTCGCGTGGCGACAATGCTACAAATCGCATGTATGTAAAGCCTAGACTTTCCTATGGATTCCTTCCCTTTTTTCGAGGCTTTGTAGCATGCGACATTACAAGTCAAAAACATCATGGGTTTCGTGATATGCCCGCAACTTGCAAGGTTTTGTAGCCCATGTTTTTCTAAGATGCCTTCCTCTTTGTTGCATCGCAAATCCTATTGTTAAAGCCCTAAACTAGCCCTAGCTGCAGAAAAAAATAAAAATACATCTAAGAGGCGCTGTCAGCTCCAGCACGTATCTTCCCTGAAACTCCCCGACACTTGCTTGAAGTCTTCTGCCAGCCCTTCCTGGATTGGAGGATCAAAATCCCCACCTCCAGGAAGGGCTGGCTGTGATTGTCTGAGTCACAGAGCTCATGAACCAATCAGAGCCAGTGCTTGGTGAACCAATCACAGACATTCAATAAATGAATGGATGTGATTGGTTTATCAAGCGCCGGCAATGATTGGCTGAGCCAAGGCACTTGTGAACCAATCACAGCCAGTCCTTCCTGGAGATGGGGATTCTGATCCTCCAATCCAGGAAGGGCTGGCAGAAGACTGAAGACAAGTGCAGAGGGGAAGAGGAGATGACAGCACCTCTTAGGTCATGTATAATAATTATTTTTTTTGTTTTTTTACTGCAACTAGGGATTATTTTCGGGGTAGGTCCCCCCCCCAAAAAAATCCTTGCAGGTGGTGCTACAAACTTGCTAAACTGTGTAGCACCATGTGTGACTTTCAAGCGCTACAAAATCGCAGTGAAAAAACGCAGCAATATTACATGGGCCACCGATGTGATATTGCTACAATTTTCTCATGGCGATATGGCGTCACTCGTGTGAAAGATGTCTAAAGGAACACTCTGCCGATTGCTGCTGCTGACAATGGAACATAATTTTTTCTGTTCTGTTGTAAGGATCTTGCCAAAGGTTCTGCCCAGTTTGCCTCTAAATATACAGAAACCTTCATGAAGTGCTATTTCTTTGCAAGCTATAGAAAAACGTATTTCAAATATAGGAAAAAGCATTTCAAATGGGGCTAAGAATGTTGCATATAAAACAGACAGATAAAAAATGAATACCTATATACTGCGTGTAATTTGTATTTGCACCTATGTACCATATATGGAGTATGATTGTCTATGTGTGGCTGCATGCAGTATTAGTGCTAGTATATCTTGCTTCCATGTAAATATTTTCAAGTATGCATCCTCTGTATAGCTTATTAATAATGTCTATTTATCTCAGCATGCTATCTCACTATAGTTGACTCTGTGCAATTGTGCTTATGAAACTCAGCCTGCCAATCTGTGTCCTTACATAGATAGTTTCAAACTGTGAAAGGGGGCTATAATAGGAGGAGGGAAGACACAGACTTATTTTGTCTTCTGCGGCCCAGAGGCCAGAGGCCTATAGCTATAGCACTGTTAAAAATGTATAATCTAAATTAGAGAAAGCAATTCTTCACAACATCAAGTCATTCAAGGACAACACTGAAACTAGTAAATCATTGTATTAAGATACAAATAATGCTTGCATATTGAAGACAAGTAGACAATTATTTCATATAAGTACAGATATTATGTAATGTTCGGGATAAAAGTAAATCAGCGCACATGTAAAAGTCTATTACCAACTAAAGCAAAGAAATACATGATTGTTCCACTTGCAATAACTCCAAGATTAATTAACACATTTTAATGAAATTTGGTCAAAACATACCTTACTCAATGAGAATGAGGAACTTCAATTTCAGGAGGCCCCACAAGAAAAACATTTTTTTACATTTGCTGTTAGAGGTTCTTATTTTCATCTTCTTCTGTTAACTCGTCATTCAGAATGGTCATGCAATTTTACCTATTTCTCCATTCCATTACTAATGCTATCATCTGTTTCCTAATATACAGTGATTATTGCCAGTGATGGCGAATCTTTTAGAGACCGAGTGCCCAAACTGCAACCCAAAACCCACTTATTTATAGCAAAGTGCCAACACTTTGAAAAGCACAATCGTTAACAATCCCTAAAAGAAGTATTTAAAGAGACCAGGATGGATGAACACAGGACTAGCACACGCTAAAAAACAAAGAAAAATATGTTTATTAAATGGAAAGAGGAGGGATATCTAAAGAAGAATATAATGCGGTCTGCAGAAACTGTAGGACAAGTGTTAGAAAAAGCTAAAGCTAATAATGAATTGAGGCTTGCAACAGAGGCCAAAAACAATCACAAAGGATTTTGGGTGTATGTCTAAAGCAAAAGAAAAGTCAAAGATACTATTGGATGCTTACAAGATGAAAATGGTGAATTGGTCAGGAATGATGTTGGGAAAGTCGAACTTTTAAATTCCAATTTTGTATCTGTTTTCTCTCAGAAAGTAGATGGAACATCAACTGATCTTCCCTCTGCTATTGGGGGAATAAAAGAATGCAGGTTATCTATAAGCCAAGAGATGGGGAGGGAACACTTAGCTAACTTAAATGAATTCAAGTCCCAATATCCAGATGAATTACATCCTAGGATACTAAAGGAAGCAGCAGAGCTAATTGCTGAACCACTCGCCATAATCTTTGAAAATTCCTGGAGAGCAGAAGTCTCAGAAGATTGGAAAAGGGAGAATGTTGTCCCTATCTTCAAGAAAGGGAAGAAGGTGAATTCAGGAAACTAAAGTCCTGTGAGCCTGACTTCTATACTGGGAAAGATCTTTGAACAAACTATTTAACAACATGTATGCAAGTACTTGGATAAAAATGGAGTAATTAACCAGAGCCAGCCTGGGTTTGTGACAAACAAGTCATTTCCTTCTATGACAGAATCACCTACTGAGTTGATCAGGGAAATGCGTTAGATATAGTATATCTTGACTTTAGTAAAGCATTTCACAAAGTATCTCATACCATATTAAAAAAATAAACAAATGTGGGATTGACAAGGCAACTGTTAGGTGGATTCACAACTGGGTGAGTGATCATACTCAAAGAGTGGTCATAAATGGCTTCAGATCCATTGAGGAAGAATGTATCAAGTGGGGTACCACAAGGCTCTGTTCTAGGCCCAGTGTTGGCAACATTTTTATAAAAGATCTGGAGGAGGGAATTGATGGGAAACTGATCAAATTTGCAGACGACACAAAGCTAGGAGGAATAGCTAACACTAGGGATGAGAGAGAGTATTCAAAAAGATCTAGAAAAGCTTGCACAGTGGGCGGCGATTAACAGAATCGTATTTAACAAGGAGAAATGCAAAGTCTTACATCTGGGCAAGTAAAATGAAAAAAGCACATAGAATGGAAGGAATTGCGCTAAGCAGCAGCACATGTGAAAGAGACTTGGGTATACTAATAGATCATAGACTGAACATGAGTCAACAATGTGTTGCAGCAGCCGAAAAGGCAAACACAGTTCTGGGATGTATTAAGAGAAGCATGGAGTCTAGATCATTTGAGGTAATTATCCCCCTCTACACTTCCTTAGTCAGACCTCATCTGGAATACTGTGTCCAGTTCTGGGCACCCCACTTTAAAAAAGACATAGACAAACTGGAGCAAGTTCAAAGAAGAGCTACCAAGATGGTGAGCGGTCTGCAAATCATGTCCTATGAGGAACAGTTAAAGGATCTGGGAATGTTTAGCTTGCAGAAGAGAAGGCTGAGAGGAGACTTAATAGCTGTCTACAAATTTCTGAAGGGCTGTCACAGTGCAGAGGGATCAGCCCTATTCTCATTTCCACAAGGAAAGACTAGAAGCATTGGGATTAAACTGAAAGGTAGGAGACACAAATTAGATATTAGATAAAACTTTCTGACAGTGAGGGTGATCAATGACTGGAACAGGTTAAAAATGTAGGTGGCGAGTTCTCCTTCAATGGACGTTTTCAAATAAAGGCTTGCAAATATTTAATGAATCCTGCACTAAGCAGGTGGTTGGACCAGATGACCCTGGACGTCCCTTCCAACTCTACCATTATATGATTAAGCCCCCCCCCCCTCCTCTGAAAATCTCTGCTGGGGTTGCCTTCATCCCATTGCTTTCGGAGCTAAACTGTCTCCCCCCGCCCTACGGCAATTCAGGCTCAGCGTATATGTGCCAGACCCGGGCCGTCTGAACGTGGGCACAAACGTCAGATTTGTGTGCCTGTTCATGTGATCATGGCTGTGGCCGTGACATGGCCGACCGAAAATCACTATGTTTGTGTGTAAGAGCCCTAAGACAGATAATCATAGCAAGCAAAGTAGTTAATATAGGTCTACTGTCAGGACTGGTGGCACTTGGGGTTTCCGTGCCCGCACCATCGGTCCTATCACCTAAGCTTATCGGGTGCGGCGCAGAGGAGCCCCGGTCTTGGGGACCTCACCTAGCCGCCGCAGTCCTGGACGCTGGCTCCGGCTGCACGCGTCCGTGTTGCCATGAGTCCTAGGTGCTTTTGTTTGCTCTGTCTCTGCAGGTGCTGGGGGGCTGTTCTCCCAGCATCTAATTTGGTCCTGCTGCTGTCAGACTCCCCGCCCCAATCAGCTGCTGGGGTGGGAGTTCTGACAGCATTTAAACCCCTCAGTTTCTCCTGATCCCTGCCAGTTTATGTTTGTCTTCAGGCTACACCCGCATTATTATGGTCTGATTCTCCGTTGTGACTTTCTGCGTTTGGACCTGACTTTTACCTCGCCTGATCCCTGGTACCGCATATTCTCCTGTTGCAGACCCGGACTTCCTGACTTGCCTCTGTGTCTGTTTGTCTCTGTATTTAGTTGTAAGTCTGACCCCTTGCCCCACTTCCCTAGTGAGTATAGGGACCGTCGCCCAGTTGTCACCCTGGGGCCTAGCCCAGGGGGGCAAGTAGGTAGGGACAGGGGTTGCGGGTAGCTTTTAGGGACTTCCAGTACCCGGACCCCAGTTTCCTGACATCTACTTTATCCCTGTATTATTTTTTAAACATTCTTTTATGTTTTCAGGACATTAGAAAGCTTATTAGTTTAGCAGTAGAGATGAGCGAGCCTAATCGGTAAGGCAGTTACTCGAGCGAGCATCGTTCTTCTCGAGTAACTGCTTAGTGATCCGAGCTGGCTCGGGTGGGGGGCGGGGGGCGGGGGGAGCGGAGCTGAGTGGGAGGAAGAGTGAGAGAGATCTCTCTCTCTATTCCCCCTGCTCCGTTCCTATCCTCCCAGCTCCCCACCGCAGCCCACCCGAACTGCCTTAACGAGTAGGCTCACTCATCTCTATTCAGCAGTTATTTTTCAAAGTTTGAAGAACATTTCTTATGCCTTTTTTACACATATATCAATGATTAAGGAATCTATCCGAAACACATAAGTAAAATAACCTGTGCTGGGTCACGACAGTCAACTGTTTTTAAGGATATGGATATTTAATAAAGGACCATTTTAAGTTTTAGCAGTTTGAAAGCTTCTTCAGATGGGCATGATGTAGTCCTGCTTTGCGGCTGTGATTATAACAGGACGAAACAAAACCATTGATTTCAATAGTTTCGTTTTCATTAGTGGTATTCTCGCCCATTAATAGTACAGGTGAGAAAAGGTACGACCTGCCCTATGATAGGGCAGGACCTATCTTCCCGCTGTTTTTTTCAAATTTGTGCACTATGTCGTAGTGTTTGAATGGGCTGAAAAAAAACCCCACTGGTTCATGTACAACTACATTTCATAACAGCAAGCATAGTTGTGCATACACCCATGTGTTTTTGCTCTCAGGGCTGGTTTTCAGCTTACTGTTGTTAGTTCTGTTTTTGGAGCAGAAAAACGGAATTAAAAAGGGATTCAACATTCAGCTCTTTTTCCATTGATTTCAATGGGTTTTCAAAAAACAAAACGCTTCCAGGTCACTTCTATTCCCTTATGTTTGTTTTTTTAATGTAACATTTAATTTTGTTTTCCTGCTACAAAAATGAAACAGCTAGATGGAAAGCTCTAAAGCAGATGTGAACCAGCCCCAAGTAAGCTCAACTATTTCTTTACTATCATTCCTATGAAGGCATCCTATTTAGAGATGAGCGAGCATACTCGCTAAGGACAATTACTCGAGCGAGCATTGTCCTTAGCAAGTACCTGCCCGCTCGGAAGAAAAGATTCGGGTGCCTGCGGGGGGCGGGGAGCGGCGGGGGAGTGCAGCGGGGAACGGAGGGGAGATCTCTCACTCCCGCAACTCACCACTTACCCGCGCCGGCACTCGAATCTTTTCTTCCGAGCGGGCAGGTACTCGCTACGGACAATGCTCGCTCGAGTAATTGTCCTTAGCGAGTATGCTCGCTCATCTCCAATCCTATTGCTTCAGGAATCACCGAAGCTGGTGACTGCTAGAGAAGATATAAGTTGATTTGATTACCCCTGTTTAAAGTACTTATTTAAATATTAATTGAAAGAATAGTTAAAGGGGTTGTCCCGCGATGACAAGTTAAGTTAAACACTTCTGTATGACCATATACATGCACTTTGTAATATACATCGTGCATGAAATATGTGCCATACAGAAGTTATATACTCACCTTCCCTGCGCTGGCGTCCCCGTCTCCATGGTGCCGTCTAATTTCAGCATCTAATCGCCCGATTAGACGCGCTTGCGCAGAAGGGTCTTCTCCCTTCTGGTCGGTCCGGGCACGAGCGGCGTTCTGGCTCCGCCCCTTCTACGCGTCATCGCGTAGCTCCGCCCCGTCACGTGTGCCGATTCCAGCCAATCAGGAGGCTGGAATCGGCAATGGACCGCACAGAGCCCATGGGAGAAGACCCGCGGTGCATCGTGGGTGAAGATCCCGGCGGCCATCTTGGAGGAAAAGAAGGAAGAAGTTGCAGAGAGGGGATTCGGGTAAGTAAAATTTTTTTTTTAAATTTCAACACATCCCTTGGGTTTGTCCTGCGCTGAATGGGGGCCTATGCAAAAAAAAACAAAACCCGTTTCGGCGCGGGACAACCCCTTTAATTTTTTGATTCCCTTTAAGGCCAAAATTGACTTTGTCTTTGGAAAAATACATTTTAATAGATAAATATAAAGTTTGAATATAAGTAGTTTTCTTTTATGTATTTGAAAGTAATCTTAACAAAATAAAGATGCTACTTTAACACTATTTAAGAGTGAATTTGTAAAACTAGAAGTTAATGAAATGGAAAAATTTAATTTTCTGTATTTGTACAGCATACCACTAATGAAACAAAACAAAATATTATTATAAAAAGCCGCTTTAAAATGGTCCCACATGTCACAAAAATGACTAGAAAACTATTAAAAAGTTAGGACCATTAACCAACCGCATGTGCAAATCACGATACAATTTCTGGCCAACGAGCATCAAAAACACTGTGGTCTAATGGGGTACGATTCAGCCTGGAAGCATCAATATTTGTGTGATTTTGTTAGCTAGTTTTTGCATATGTTAGTATCTATCACAAAAGACCTACAGTTACATTTAAACTTTATATTTACTTTATAAAATGTATTTTTCAGTCTATTTAGGAACACACAGCACTGATCTGCCATGCAGATGGCACTTGGAGACCACATGATTGATTGGCAATGATGTTACACTGCCTTTATACTATACACAACTACATTTGAGCACAGTGTATACTGAAAAGATAGGACAGAAGGGGTAATTATTTTATGCACATTTCTAAGTATGGTCATTAACAAGTTAATATCTAGACGTTAATGATCTTGTCGTGGTTTGAATCCGTAAGTTGACTGGAAGACATTGTAAAAAAAAAAACTACCAGCTTTCAAGACATTACTTCTCAATAATCAAATATTCTCCTTGGATATTCACTCCGAATGACACCAGAAAGCCATAGATAATTTTTATAATGCTTATAAGACAAAGGAGGTGGAGCAGGGTTTTATAGCTAGTTTTATAGCTAGTTTTCTCAGGAAGAGAACGTGTGTTAATCCAATTGCAATTACTTTTACTTACATCGTAGAGTTCATATTAGATCTTTGAACCTGGCATGACAGGTGCTCTTTAAGAACATAATATTTTGTTAAGTATTAAGGTATTGTAATGGGACGGACTTTAATTTATATCTACTTTCAGGTTACAATCTATTTACTTTGTATCTTTATGGCCACTTGGCTCAAATATTATATTGTAGTGAGAAAAAATTAAAAACAATGTAATTTTACTCAATTGCAAATTTTCAAAAACTACATCATGCCTTTCTTTGATAGGCCTAATTCACACAGGAACATACGCACGCAAAAATCACGTGCGTAAACAACGTATTTTTTTTTACAGTTATTAGAATCAATGGTTTCCCATGGGAATGTTCAGATGTTTTTTGCGTGTCCAAAATTCCTTCATCTGAAGGTTCCCATAGGAAACCATTGGTTCTTATGGCTGCGTGTTTTTTACGCGCGTGAATTTTGTGCGCGTAGGTCTCTGTGTGAATGAGCCTGTAGTTGTGTTGTACATATGCTGTGGTACTATAATAAGGCTTTTCCTTAAAAGCGATTTTAGGAATATTTCTTATAACAACCATTTAAAGAGAACTTGTCAACTCTTCAGGCATGCCTGCTTTAATAAATACCTTTATCTCCCTCCACCATGGAATAAGAATTCTAGAGTGCCTGTTCTTAGAGTTCACTTTGCTGCTCCTGTATGAATAAACTGACAACTGGATGTTACCATTACCTTTGTCAAAAGGGTGTGTTCCTACACAGTTTGACAGTGGTAGCACATGTGTAGTTGAGAAAGGGCTAAGAGTGCACCCCGAAACGCGTTGCACGGCTGATGTCTGGTCCACATTTCATCTTTAATTAATTATTGCATTGGTATTGACTTCTGGTGATTGAAGACTGGGGAATCCATTGTGACTTGGTGTATACTGTGTGGTGTTAGAAGGAGAGGGCTTTGTCACTCTCTGAAAAGAGCACATCTTCTGGTTTTTATTACCACTTTCGAATTATTTAATCAAACTACTAACGACCACTTGTCTGTATGTGTGTGTGTGTGAGTGCTTCTGATGCTCCGCCCCTGGTAACATCATCGCTCTACCCCCTAGTGATGCCATCGAAGGTCCTACAACATATATAAAACACAGAGTCTGACCGACAGAAGAACAACACAGTTAGGGCTCTTGGAAGGGGAGGACAAAAATAACACACTGAGAATACAACTAAGCCGTTATCTCAGAAGACACAACTCAGCAGTCCTGACAGAAGACAACGTACCACCACCACAGAGATCCAGTGGGCTAAAAGACCTGTGGTGATGTCACTGATGTGGGAGGAGCCAAGCTGTGTGTGTGTTGTGTGGGGCGTGGTAGAGCTGTGTGTGTGTGCATGTACCATGTAGTAGAGCTGTGTGTGTGATGTGTAGTAGAGCTGTGTGTGTGTGTGCATGTACCATGTAGCCAAGCTGTGTGGCGCATTGCACCACCAGAAACACTGGTACTATAATTTCCTACACAACTCAGCAGTCCTGACATAACACACTGACCTACCATCACCACAGAGATCCAGTGGCTGAAGGACCTGTGGTGATGTCACTGCCATAGGAAGAGCGAAGCTGGGTTTGTTTTTTGTGGTAATCAAGCTACTGTGAGTGTGATGTGCCACCAGAAACACTGCTACTATAATGTCCTAATAATTACTATTCCATTCTATCACTGCCCCTGAGAACAGTTTTTTTTCTGTTTATATAATAGTAGCGAAGGGACAAAAGGTTTTAATAATGACTTCTAAAAAACCATATGAACCCTCTATGTAGCTGGCAAATCAAGTTCATAAGCAAGCGGATTTACTACACGCGTGATGACAAAGGGACCCACGTAACGCCAGTTTCAAAGACAGAACCTTCAATTTGAGATTTCTAGAAGACAAATATACCTTCTGTCCCATCCTGTAAGGTTCAGATACTGACAGACTCTTCCCACTACGCAACTGCATACGAGCCCCCGTTGCTTCCAGGTTCTTTTGTACTTCTATCCATACCTCCTGCAGCGCATCTGTGGCGATATCAGCTGCAGGACAGGCAGATGGAGTATAGCTGTAAGGAGGGGAGGATGCTGACCATATATGCACAGAAATGGAGATACCCCAGTGGAAGAACAAGTACGGTTGTTTAGCGCAAACTTTGTCAACGGCAGGAATTCTGCCCACTGATGAGCCTTTTTGCTAGCAAACAACCGTAAATATTGCACTAAATCCTGGTACTTCCGCTCAGTCTGACCATTAGTTTGCGGGTGGAATGCTGACGAGAAGGAAAGCGACGTTCCCAGGTTTCTACAGAAAGCTCGCCAAAATTGCGATACGATGTTCTCGGGAACCCCATGTAGACAAATGATTTCTTTTACAATAATCTTGGAAAATTCTGTCGCAGAAGTTAGCTTCTTTAATGCCACGAAATGTGCCATCTTTGAGAAACGGTCTACAACTAGGATAGTGGTGAACTTCTGAGACTCAGGTAGATCGGTGATAAAATCTACCGATAAATGCGACCACGAATGAAAAGGCACCGGTAACGGTCTCAGAGACCCCTCTGGACGATGCCGCTAACTTTTACTGCTTGCACAGACAGAACATTCCTTAACAAAGTCGCGGTTCTTCCGAGACATGCCTGGCCACCAGTAGTGTCTAGTACAAAGATCCAGAGTCCCGTGAACAAAAGAGTGAGACTCTTCAATGACTCTGAGACGCAAGGTCTCTAGCACAAACCATCTGCCCTCCGCCACCCCTGAGGGAGCGTCCTGCTGACAATTTTGTAGATGAGGAACAAGATCATATTCTACAGCTGCCACCACCACCCCAGATGCCAAGATATTCTCGGGAGCCACTGTCTCACTTTCCGGCGAACCGAAACTCCGTGAGAGGGCATCTGCCTTCACTTTCTTCTCCCCTGGGATATATGTAACGACTAAGTTAAACCTGGTGAAAAACAACACCCACCTGGCCTGACGAGCTGTGAGTCTCTTAGCATTGGCGAGATATACCAAGTATTTATGATCAGTATACACAGTAAAGGGATGCCTTACCCCCTCAAGATGGTGACGCCACTCTTCTAGAGACCACTTAATCACCAATAACTTACGATTACCCACGTCGCAGTTACATTCCGCCGAACTGAACTACCACGAGAAGAACACACATGGACTATACCCAGGTCTCCCACTGACTTCCTGAGACAATACAGCCCCCGCCCCCACCTCAGACGCATCAACCTCAATGAAGAACGGTCAGGCTGTACTAGCACCGGGGCAACAGTAAACACACTTCGGAGATGACTAAAAGCCTCTAAGGCCTCTGGCGACCATTTTGCCAAGTCGGCCCCCTTCTTGGTCAGATCGGTCAGGGGTTGAGCAATAACAGAATAATTCTTAATGAATCTACAGTAGAAATTTGTAAAACCTAAAAACTGCTGGAGAGCTTTCAGGTTATCTGGTCTGACCCATTGGGAGATTGCTGCCACTTTATCAGACTCCATTTAAATCTCCTTGGGTGAAATCACATAACCAAGGAAAGACACTTGTTTAGTACAAAAAAAAATGCATTTCTCCAACTTGACAAAAAGTTGGTACTCACGCAAACAGGTCAGAACCAGCTTCAGGTGCCACACATGTGAATCCGGGTCTGGGAAGTACACCAGAATGTCATCAAGATATATGACCAAAAATACCCCCAGAAAGTCGTGGAGGACCGCTTTCATAAATCCCTAGAACACAGCGGGGGCATTACAAAGTCCGAAAGGGCATGACTAGACATTCAAAATGTCCGAACGAGGTGTTAAACGTGGTCTTCCCCTCATCTCCCTTTCGGATGCAAGTTAAATTGTAAGCCCCCTTAAGTCCAATTTGGAAAACCAGGGGGCCCCTACCACCTGATTCAATAAATCAGGAATCAGGGTCAAGGAGCACTGCTTCTGCACTGTAATTTTATTCAAAGCCTGATAATCCACACAAGGCATCAATGTCCCATCCTTCTTCTCTACAAAGAAGAGACCTGCCCCGAAAGGGGAACTGGACGGCCTGATATGTCATTTGGCCAGAGACTTCGAAATATAGGACTTAAGGGCTTTGTGCTCACGCCCAGACAAATTGAAAATGGCTCCCTTAGGGATGGGACTGTCGGGGATCAAATCAATACACAGTCCCACTCCCTATGGGAAGGCAAAGTCTCAGACAGTTTCCTGGAAAATACATCATGAAAATTAGACAAATACTCAGGAATAAGTATGGTATCTGCTGAATACATGGATATAGTAGCTAAGTGACTATGACAGGACAACCCCCAATGTGTCAATTCCCGAGTGGACCAATCAAATCGGGGATTGTGCAGTGCCAACCAGGGCATACCAAGCACTACATCAACAGACATCCTTTCCATTACCAAGAACGACAGATTCTCAGAATGGAGAACACCCACAGTAAACTGCAACATGGAGGGTACACCTGCAGACAGAGGGGTAGAATCAATATTAGTGAAGCGTATGGGAATTTTTAACGCCGAGAATTCAGTCATCAGAGGTCTGACAAAACTTAAACTAATCAAATTGGTGGCAGCCCCCGAATCAATAAAAGCTTGACCGGACTGACTGAAATTTCGGAAGCCAATCTGACAAGGCACCAACAACTTAGGGAGTACCTGTGATCCTAGGCGATCCTCCCAAAAATCGCCTAGGATCTGAAGTTTTCCGCCGGTTCAGACTGATGTTGTAGACGCTTCTGAGGACAGGTTGCTACACTATGTCCGGCTTTCCCACAATAGAGGCAGAGGCGATGAGTCATCCGGAACCGTCGCTGTTCCTTGGGACTTAGGTGATCCACTTCCATAGGCTCGGCACCAGAAGTTGGCATGAGAGAAGTGGGAGCGGGTCTGCCGGATTCCCTAGCCCTACGGGCCTGACGTTCTTCTTTTCTAGATCTCAGCCTCCTGTCAGCTTTGACTGCCAATTCCATCGCATCATTGAGGAGCGGGATGAGAAATGAATAGATCCTTGACCACGTCAGAAAGACCCAACAAAGACACATCTTTAAGGGCGCTATCGTTCCAAGAGATTTCACCTGCATACAGTCTAAGTTTAAAGCAATAGTCTTCTACCCAATGCTGCCCCTGACATAGAGACATCAGATGGGATACCGCCAACCCCGCGCGGTCCGGCTCATCAAAATTCCTCCAAGTTCCCGAAAAAACAAATTAACTGACTGCAGGCAAGCCGAACTCTCGGGCAAGGAGTAGGCCCATGTCTGGGGGGAACCCCGAAGTACAGACATAATCAATCCAACTTTCTGAGATTTTGAGCCGGAGGAGCAGGGCCGCATCCGAAAATACAATCTATATGCCTACTGAAAAACAAAAAACTTGCTCCTCTTCCCTGAAAATACCTCAGAAAGCGGACACTTGGGCTCAGGAATAGAAGGGGCGCTAGAAACATGTACTAACTTCCGCTGCTCCTGGGCCACCATACGACCGGACAGGTCTTGGATCACGACCACTAGATCTTGCAACTGACTTGCGAGAGTACTCATGGGCTCCATAGGAGAGCAATTTTAAGGGCCAGTTATTATGTTACGGTATACTACCCTTGATATGCCAGCCCGGGTGCCCTAGATCTCGCCCACAACCCCAGTCCCTGCCTACTTGCCTCCACTCCTGGATAACCCCAGGCGGGCAACTGGGAGGCGGTTCCTACTCTCACTAGGGACCGAAAAAGGGACGCTGGCATACCTGGATGGAAAGGGTAGAATACTGACAGAAAAGGCAGATGTAAATAACCAACATGAGCAATACTAAGCAGAACTGAGGCAGATGGAAAAACCTGGCGGATAATAGCAAAATATAGCAGACACGATGACAGAAGCAGGAGACCAACCGAGGCAGACTAGCTAACACACTGAGGGAAACCAATAACTGGCAGTGATTGTCAGTCTCTGCCCGACCTTTCAACAAAAGCCTCCGCCCAGGGGCGGAGAGAGAGAGAGACAGCCAACTCCCAACAGAACCTAATAAAAGGGAGCTCGTGCACGGCAGCTGCACTCACAGGTGCGCGCGCGCACGATGCCACGTGCCACCAGCACCACTCCGGCCAGGCACCCACGCCCCATCAGCCGGACAACAAGCTGGGGGGACGCGCTCCGACTGCGGGACCCCGCACACCGCCACCCCGGGAGGACCAGCAACCCCTGCATGGTAACACATGCCCCAAAAGAACCACAATAAGGCCCTATTGATTTCCTGTCTAAATATGCATGCATTTTGCATATTTACTGTACATATTTAAAGCTCCAATAGACTTGCACGGACCAAAATGGGACATACTGCTATTTTTTTCAAACACGTAAAATATGTACATTAAAAACATGTGTTTACATACCCCAATGCAAGTCTATGGGGTTTATGCTGTCCGTATTATGCAGGAAGAAAAATTTGCAAGTAATACAGTTGGCAAAAACACCCATTTGAGTGAGCCGTTATGGTTCAAGCGTGGGACAATTATATGGCGACTTCCACAACAATAAACAACACCACAGGATATAACGATACAGTGGGAGAACTCCTGCTGATTGCAACAAGGTATCAATGATCCTGTCTCAACACTAGTGCTTGGACAAACCAGCATGCTGTTACTAGAGAGATTTCTTGTAATGAGTAACGCATTTGACTCTAGGAAATTTTGTCTTCCTATGAAAAAATCTAAGGGTACTTTCAGAAGAGCCAATTATTGTTTGAATGAGTGAATGAGTGAGCGACGTCACCGCTAACTCGATTGTTCCCATGCAGCCTTTTTCTACAGACAGATACATCATTGGCTCGTTCCAACAAGAAATCGTTCAGAAGCATCCAGTCTTCCACATTCGCTGTCTAAGTGACTGAGAGGGGCGGAACGAGCGCTGTTTAACCTGAACAATAAGTGAACAAGCCGACGATGGCTTTTAAGCCTGCATAAAGTAAATGATGAACGAAAAGTGAACCATTTATGTTCGTTGTTCTGTTGTTGGCTCACCTTTAGCCCAAATGATTATGATTCACTTTCACTTGTTTGAATAATTTTTTTGAGCGATAATCATTCTGTTTAAAAGCACCTTAAAGGGGTTCTATCATTAGAAAACAAATAATCAATACTTACCTATTCCTCTCCCGTTGGTCTTCTTACCGCATCTTCTTCCCGCTCATCTTCTCCTGACTCCTGCAGTTCCCCCCAGGTCACCTCACCTCTAGCCTGCTGATTCTTCTTCTTCCGGTGACGAAGCATCATACTCTACAGTCTTCTTCCTGCCAGGCAATGTACGCTACGTCACTAGTGATATAGCATTCATAAGCTAGCAGGGAGTGCCGAGCTTTTGCCAAATTGTGCATGCGCGCTGTCTTTCTGCAACAGTATATAAACACTCATGGGGAGACAGCACGCATGCGCAGTCTCAGCAATAGATCAGCATTTGTTCCTAGGCAGTGAACATTACGTAACTTGTGACATAACCTACACTGACCTACAGGAAGAAGAATGCATAGAATGGATGCATCATAACAGGAAGAAGAAAATCCGGCCGGCTGAAGATGAGGTGACCCGGGGGACTGAAGCAGATCAGCGAGGAGGAGATGCGTTAAGAAGACTGCCTGGGGAGGAATAGGTAAGTACTGATTTTTTTTTTTATAACAAAACCCCTGCAAGGGCTCCTTTACACAGGCAGATGTGTTTTTGCGCATGCCTCAGTGCAACGTATTTGCGCTATGTACAAGGCTTTTTTGCATATGTATTGGCTAGAGATGAGCGAGTACCAAAATGCTCGGGTGCTCGTTACTCGGGACGAACTTTTCGCGATGCTCGAGGGTTCGTTTCGAGTTACGAACCCCATTGAAGTCAATGGGCGACCCGAGCATTTTTGTATATCGCCGATGCTCGCTAAGGTTTTCATCTGGGCAATTCAAGAAAGTGATGGGAACGACACAGAAACGGATAGGGCAGGCGAGGGGCTACATGTTGGGCTGCATCTCAAGTTCCCAGGTCCCACTATTAAGCCACAACAGCGGCAAGAGTGCCCCCCCCCCAACAACTTTGACTTCTGAAAAGCCCTCATTAGCAATGCATACCTTAGCTAAGCACCACACTACCTCCAACAAAGCACAATCACTGCCTGCATGACACTCCGCTGCCACTTCTCCTGGGTTACATGCTGCCCAACCCCCTCCCCCACGACCCAGTGTCCACAGCGCACACCAATGTGTCCCTGCGCAGCCTTCAGCTGCACTCATGCCACGCCACACTCATGTCTATTTATAAGTGCGTCTGCCATGAGGAGGAACCGCAGGCACACACTGCAGAGGGTTGGCACAGCTAGGCAGCGACCCTCTTTAAAAGGGGCGGGGCGATAGCCCACAATGCTGTACAGAAGCAATGAGAAATATAATCCTGTGCCACCGCCATCAGGAGCTGCACACGTGGGCATAGCAATGGGGAACCTATGTGCCACACACTATTCATTCTGTCAAGGTGTCTGCATGCCCCAGTCAGACCGCGGTTTTTTATAAATAGTCACAGGCAGGTACAACTGGGAATCCCCAACTCCGCAATGGGAATTCCGTGTGCACCCACAGCATGGGTGGCTCCCTGGAACCCACCGGCTGTACATTAATGTATCCCATTGCAGTGCCCATCACAGCTGAGGTAACGTCTGATTAAATGCAGGTGGGCTTCGGCCCACACTGCATGCCCCAGTCAGACTGGGGTTCTTTAGAAGTGGACACATGCAGTTACAACTCCCTGTGGACCCACGGCATGGGTGGCTCCCTGGAACCCACCGGCGGTACATAAATATATCCCATTGCATTGCCCATCACAGCTGAGGTAATGTCGTGCTTAATGCAGGTGGGCTTCGGCCCACACTGCATGCCCCAGTCAGACTGTGGTTCTTTAGAAGTGGACACATGCAGTTACAACTCCCTGTGGAACCACAGCATGTGTGGCTCCCTGGAACCCACCGGCGGTACATAAATATATCCCATTGCATTGCCCATCACAGCTGAGGTAATGTCATGCTTAATGCAGGTGGGCTTCGGCCCGCACTGCATGCCCCAGTCAGACTGGGGTTCTTTAGAAGTGGACACATGCAGTTACAACTCCCTGTGGACCCACGGCATGTGTGGCTCCCTGGAACCCACCGGCGGTACATAAATATATCCCATTGCATTGCCCATCACAGCTGAGGTAATGTCATGTTTAATGCAGGTGGGCTTCGGCCCACACTGCATGCCCCAGTCAGACTGGGGTTCTTTAGAAGTGGACACATACAGTTACAACTCCCTGTGGACACACAGCATGGGTGAGTGCCAGGAAGCCACCGGCGGTACATAAATATATCCCATTGCATTGCCCATCACAGCTGAGGTAATGTCATGTTTCATGCAGGTGGGCTTCGGCCCACACTGCATGCCCCAGTCAGACTGGGGTTCTTTAGAAGTGGACACATGCAGTTACAACTCCCTGTGGACCCACAGCATGGGTGGCTGCCAGGAAGCCACCGGCGGTACATAAATATATCCCATTGCAGTGCCCAACACAGCTGAGGTAACGTCAGCTGTAATGCAGGTGGGCAAAAAATTCATTTGATTACACTGTAGGCGAGGGCCCCCAAAAATTGGTGTACCAACAGTACTAATGTACCTGAGAAAAATTGCCCATGCCCAACCCAGAGGGCAGGTGAAATCCATTAATCGCTTTGGTTAATGTGGCTTAATTGGTAACTAGGCCTGGAGGCAGCCCAGTTAAAATAAAAATTGGTTGAGGTGAAAGTTTCAACGCTTTAATGAGCATTGAAACGTATAAAAATTGTTTAGAAAAATTATATGACTGAGCCTTGTGGGCCTAAGAAAAATTGCCCATTCGGCGTGATTATGTGAGGTTTCAGGAGGAGGAGGAATATTATACACAGTTTGATGAAGCAAAAAGGTCCCCGTTTTTGATGGGGATAGAGAACGATGCTTCCATCCGCGGGTGCAGCCTACGCATTGTTTAGGTATCGCTGCTGTCCGCTGGTGGAGAAGAGAAGTCTGGGGAAATCCAGGCTTTGTTCATCTTGATGAGTGTAAGCCTGTTGGCACTGTCGGTTGACAGGCGGGTACGCTTATCCGTGATGATTCCCCCAGCTGCACTAAACACCCTCTCTGACAAGACGCTAGCCGCAGGACAAGCAAGCACCTCCAGGGCATACAGCGTGAGTTCAGGCCATGTGTCCAGCTTCGACACCCAGTAGTTGTAGGGGGCAGAGGCGTCACGGAGGACGGTCGTGCGATCGGCTACGTACTCCCTCACCATCCTTTTACAGTGCTCCCGCCGACTCAGCCTTGACTGGGGAGCGGTGACACAGTCTTGCTGGGGAGCCATAAAGCTGTCCAGGGCCTTAGAGAGTGTTCCCCTGCCTGTGCTGTACATGCTGCCTGATCTCCGTGCCTCCCCTGCTACCTGGCCCTCGGAACTGCGCCTTCGGCCACTAGCGCTGTCGGATGGGAATTTTACCATCAGTTTGTCCGCCAGGGCCCTGTGGTATAGCATCACTCTCGAACCCCTTTCCTCTTCGGGTATGAGAGTGGAAAGGTTCTCCTTATACCGTGGGTCAAGCAGTGTGTACACCCAGTAATCCGTAGTGGCCAGAATGCGTGTAACGCGAGGGTCACGAGAAAGGCATCCTAACATGAAGTCAGCCATGTGTGCCAGGGTACCTGTACGCAACACATGGCTGTCCTCACTAGGAAGATCACTTTCAGGATCCTCCTCCTCCTCCTCCTCAGGCCATACACGCTGAAAGGATGACAGGCAAGCAGCATCTGTACCCTCAGCAGTGGGCCAAGCTGTCTCTTCCCCCTCCTCCTCATGCGCCTCCTCCTCCTCCTTCTCCTCACCGCGCTGAGATATAGACAGGAGGGTGCTCTGACTATCCAGCGACATACTGTCTTCCCCCGGCTCTGTTTCCGAGCACAAAGCGTCTGCCTTTATGCTTTGCAGGGAACTTCTCAAGATGCATAGCAGAGGAATGGTGACGCTAATGATTGCAGCATCGCCGCTCACCAGCTGGGTAGACTCCTCAAACTTTCCAAGGACCTGGCAGATGTCTGCCAACCAAGCCCACTTTTCTGAAAAGAATTGAGGAGGCTGACTCCCACTGTGCCGCCCATGTTGGAGTTGGTATTCCACTATAGCTCTACGCTGCTCATAGAGCCTGGTCAACATGTGGAGCGTAGAGTTCCACTGTGTGGGCACGTCGCACAGCAGTCGGTGCACTGGCAGATTAAACCGATGTTGCAGGGTGCGCAGGGTGGCAGCGTCCGTGTGGGACTTGCGGAAATGTGCGCAGAGCCGGCGCACCTTTCCGAGCAGGTCTGTCAAGCGTGGGTAGCTTTTCAGAAAGCGCTGAACCACCAAATTAAAGACGTGGGCCAGGCATGGCACGTGTGTGAGGCTGCAGAGCTGCCACCAGGTTACGGCCGTTGTCACACACGACCATGCCCGGTTGGAGGCTCAGCGGCGCAAGCCAGCGGTCGGTCTGCTCTGTCAGACCCTGCAGCAGTTCGTGGGCCGTGTGCCTCTTATCTCCTAAGCTGAGTAGTTTCAGCACGGCCTGCTGACGCTTGCCCACCGCTGTGATGCCACGCCGCGCGACACCGACTGCTGGCGACGTGCTGCTGCTGACACATCTTGATTGCGAGACAGAGGTTGCGTTGGAGGAGGAGGAGGAGGGTGGTTTAGTGGAGGAAGCATACACCGCCGCAGATACCACCACCGAGCTGGGGCCCGCAATTCTGGGGGTGGGTAGGACGTGAGCGGTCCCAGGCTCTGACTCTGTCCCAGCCTCCACTAAATTCACCCAATGTGCCGTCAGGGAGATATAGTGGCCCTGCCCGCCTGTGCTTGTCCCCGTGTCCGTTGTTAAGTGGACCTTGGCAGTAACCGCGTTGGTGAGGGTGCGTACAATGTTGCGGGAGACGTCGTCGTGCAGGGCTGGGACGGCACATCGGGAAAAGTAGTGGCGACTGGGAACTGAGTAGCGCGGGGCCGCCGCCGCCATCATATTTTTGAAAGCCTCCGTTTCCACAACCCTATACGGCAGCATCTCCAGGCTGATAAATTTGGCAATGTGCACGTTTAACGCTTGAGCGTGCGGGTGCGTGGCGACGTACTTGTGCTTGCTCTCAAACACTTGCGCTAGCGACGGCTGGACGGTGCACTGACAGACATTGGTGGATGGGGCCGAGGACAGCGGAGGTGAGGGTGTGGGTGCAGGCCAGGAGACGGTAGTGCCTGTGTCCTGAGAGGGGGGTTGGATCTTAGTGGCAGGTTGGGGCACAGGGGGAGAGGCAGTGGTGCAAACCGGAAGCGGTGAACGGCCTTCGTCCCACCTTGTGGGGTGCTTGGCCATCATATGTCTGCGCATGCTGGTGGTGGTGAGGCTGGTGGTGGTGGCTCCCCGGTTGATCTTGGCGCGACAAAGGTTGCACACCACTGTTCGTCGGTCGTCTGCACTCTCAGTGAAAAACTGCCAGACCTTTGAGCACCTCGGCCTCTGCAGGGTGGCATGGCGCGAGGGGGCGCTTTGGGAAACAGTTGGTGGATTATTCGGTCTGGCCCTGCCTCTACCCCTGGACACCGCCCTGCCTCTTGCAACCTGCCCTGCTGCTGCCCTTGCCTCCCCCTCTGAAGACCTGTCCTCAGTAGGCGTAGCAAACCAGGTGGGGTCAGTCACCTCATTGTCCTGCTGCTCTTCCTCCGAATCCTCTGTGCGCTCCTCCCTCGGACTTACTGCCCTTACTACTACCTCACTGATAGACAACTGTGTCTCAACGTCATCGTCCTCCTCACCCACTGAAAGGTCTTGAGACAGTTGCCGGAAGTCCCCAGCCTCATCCCCCGGACCCCGGGAACTTTCCAATGGTTGGGCATCAGTCACGATAAACTCCTCTGGTGGGAGAGGAACCACTGCTGCCCAATGTGAGCAGGGGCCCGAGAACAGTTCCTGGGAGTCTGCCCGCTCCTCAGAATGTCTCATTGTAATGGAGTGAGGAGGCTGGGAGGAAGGAGGAGCAGCAGCCAGAGGATTCTGAGTTGCAGCAGTGGACGGCGCAGAACTGTGGGTGGATGATAGATTGCTGGATGCACTTTCTGCCATCCACGACAGGACCTGCTCACACTGCTCATTTTCTAATAAAGGTCTACCGCGTGGACCCATTAATTGTGCGATGAATGTGGGGACGCCAGAAACGTGCCTCTCTCCTAATCCCACAGCATTCGGCTGCGATACACCTGGATCAGGAGCTCGGCCTGTGCCCACACCCTGACTTGGGCCTCCGCGTCCTCGGCCGCGTCCACTTCCTCTAGGCCTACCCCTACCCCTCAGCATGCTGTATTACCAGTAATGCAGAAACAGAACGCTGTAATTAAATGTGCCGCTTATTGGCCTGTGGTAGGAGGCTGACTTCGCTTACGGAACGCCAGGAAATAATTTTGCGCAAGCCTGCTGTAACACTTAGCTGGCTGCGTATGAATTTGGAGAACTACTACACCCAGCAGAGACCCAGAACACTGAGGACACTCACAGGCTGCCCAAATAGATTTTTTTCCCCAAGTTTTTTTGCAAAGGCCCACTGCCTATATTCAATCAATAATCAATATGCCTTCTGTCCCTGCCTAAGCGCTTCTGGCCCTGGAGTATGTCAAAGAACTGCAGAGTGTTGCACTGTGAACTGCAATACAGCGGTGATTTCACAGCCCAGACAGAGCCAGGAATTAATTTTGCGCAAGCCTGCTGTAACACTGTAGAGAGAATTTGTTTTCAAGAAGAAGACTATCAGATTCCGTGTAGTAATCTGAGCTCAGGAGAAATTCAAATCAAACCACTTATGTGGTATCAAATAATTTCTGCTTTATTCTGAAGTGGACAAAGCATATATAGTCTAAATGACATCACAGTAAAGATTATACCTCCAAAAATGGATAGAATATATGATAGGTTAAGATAAAAAATGCTTAACATAGGTTACACCTTCTAGGGTGTATCTATTACATACAATGAGACCACTATGAATTCAGGAGAAAGGAATGCATGTAATACTTTCCAGACCTATCCCCTGTAGTGTGTAGCTTCCTGTCTATAGATATGCATACATGGGGGGTCTAGTAGACTATCATCTTTCCTGAGAAGACATGGAGGCCTAAAGAAGGGATATATTTAACTCTTTCACTACTCATACCAGTATCATGCTCTACAATGCAATATAGAATAATTAACTGATACATTGATCTACAATTTTCTTAACATTCCCCACTTTAGATCAATACATCAACACAGTATAATAGTAAATACACATATATAATGACTCTACCACAGACCCCCTGGCTACGGCCCGAAGCTTTATTACCAGGACGCCTGGGTTCACACTTCAAGACTAAGTATATAATTATTTCATATAAAAGTATTACATTGATATCTATATATATAAAGTCATTCCACCAATTGTACCCACAATTAGGCCCGCCTCCAAGAGAAGCTTGGCCTTTATTTATTATGAGATTGATGCTCCTTTCTTCATATATAAATGATTGTCCATCATGATATAAAATCTTACTTATCGAAATGTCCATCAGTGATTTAGAGCGATCCTCCGGTACAATCAGAACGCACTGGAATCAAAATGTCACACTTCAAAATCATCAAAGAAAAATGGTGCTTTCTTCATAGAACTTTTAACCATCACTTGTCATAAAAGGTGGTCACCTGACCCAGTAAATCATCCTGTTCTTCGTCATCTTGTATATTTTGGAACATAGTTTTGGTGATGGAAGTGTTAATAAGGTTTTGTAATAGTCCTCGAATACATGGAATACAACAACAACCACAGAGTATTAGAATGGAGGCAAATACTGACATAGAGACTAATGTGGAGTATATGACTTGTGACCAGTGTCCGAACAAGCTTCCAACCAGTCTGTGAATGGATCGTCTATGCCAGAGTTATCAGCTAGTTCATTTTATTATGCATTTAACCCTTCCAATGCTCGAGTAACACTACCATCAGGTGCCGTGTTATTAGGAATGAAAGTACAACAATATCCTCCAATCATTTTACAAACTCCTCCTTTTTCTGCTAGTAACATATCAAGAGCCATTCTATTTTGCCATGCAATGAGTGTAAGGTGTGTCCTAGTTGTTCCGCTAGGCCCTTGATTGCATCTCTTGTATAATTAACAAATCTCTGTTGGTTATAATATATATATAATCCAGTCTACATTTTTATTCACTGTTACCCACCATGCAAGAAGAGACTCAAACCCCCTGCAGCCATCCGATTTCTCGTCCCATACTCGTCCGGTACCCCCCTTGGGACCCCGATGGGTCAGAGGAACCTTTGGGAGAGGTGTTCCTAGTTCTCCAGACACGGCCCTTGCTGTTGCCCTCGGAGGTCATGAGGTATATAGGCATTATCAGTTGTACCAAGCACAATCCCGTTAGGGGCTGTACCTGGCACCTGTTCTAGGCCCGGTCACCACACAACCCCCACACGTCTGTGCGTGCCCTCTGTAGCTCAGGCCATATCCCAGAGACAGCGTGCCCTTACGGTTCTCCTCTCCGCACAGCATCCCTCAGGCAGTCTCCCGTAGTCTGCCTTGGTCCCATTACCAGGTAGCGCGAAGCAAGTATAACCCCAGGATCAGAGGCAACAGCAGGCATTTGGTCCCCGCTCACAGGTGGAAACAGCAAACTCAATGTATAACATGGATCACTTATCTGTGGGGGGTAGGTAGAGTTAAGAAGCTTAATCACACATTTTACGTTCATCACAGTGTGAGGACTTGTCATTAACTTTTATCTATCGTGGGGTCAAGTCTTTCTATCTCATATAATTATTAACATTCTCTATACACAATATTTACTGCATAACATTAAGATTCACACAACTACTACTACTCCAATCATCTGCAGTCGCTTGATCCTCCAACCTTAACAACCCCCCTCAGGAATTTCTCTTATCAAGGAGAGGTAATGGAGTAAGATAAACAGAGCTTTAGCTGTGTCTGCCTCCTACAGATAACTGCAGCATCCTTGTGCTATCCTTCCCTTAATAGGGACACTCAGCTCTCACATTATCAACAACTTCATTATTATTATATCTTACATGACATTATCACATTGAAAACACCATTTAACAATCAAAATCACTGCAAACCAATCACAGAACTGACATGTACACAAATAACAGCAAGAATGGACGTTCCCTGTTCACACAGGTTTATACTAAACTTCATTCCTGATCATCTTCATTACAGGTCTATTCATATCAAGCAAGCAGAGCATGGCTAGAGTCAGTCACACTCCCCCCTCCCTCCCTCACTGAACTCTAAAGCTGAAAGGTGGGGGCGAGGGTGAAAGAAGCACTCCCATGTAACAGACGATTTAACCATTTGTGAGCTGACCCCATCTTATAGCACACACTTAATAAGATAGACAACATATCATCAACACACAGAGGACAGTGATGGAGGCTGCTGACTATTCCTATGCAGTTCAGAGAAGGCACTAATCACTGGTGTTGTGTACTACAAGTGCAAGCATTGGGATGCCAGGTAGAAGGTACAGCTATGGGATGTAAGGAGCCAAGATGGCGTCTGGGCGGCGGCCAAAGGTATTACAGCAGGTACTAAAATGGGCGCAGGCCATGACTAGCACTAAGATGGCCACCAGGGACGTGGCCTGACTAGGAGTACTATCAAGCCAGGCAAGCATCTAGCCACGCCTTACCCCTTTGTGTGCAATGCCAACAAGTCCCTCATCTGACACACATCTATAATAATCTTTGTGTATAGCGCCAACATATCCCGCAGCGCTTACATAGACAGGGGAATACAGAAAGACAAAAGTACAAACATTACAGAACCACGGTTACATAGTAATCAGGCGATGCGAACAATAGGGGTGAGGGTCCTGCTCCAACGAGCTTACATACTACAGGTAATGGGGTGATACAGAAGGTAAAGGGCTGGAGATGTGCACAGTATGGCGGGGTGAAGATGTGCACGGTATGGCGAAGTGAAGAGTGAGGGATGCTATACACATAGACAAATGGTCAGACATTTAGCCGTGTGACGGCAGAAACGGTGTGACTGCAGGGCTGGTTTATGACGGCTAGCAGGGATTGCAGTCAGTAGGTCAGGGAGCAGATCTACCAGTATGGCGCTCGTCACTCCTTCTATAGAAGTTACACTCAGAGCTCTCCCAGCATCCCCCATGTGTCGGACGGCACCCCCTCCTGGTCTTATACTCCCTTCTGCATTGTTTAGCACAAATAATACAAGACAAAAAAAATTTTTTTTAGAGTAGATGGTAAACCCCTAGGCTGTGAACACTGTCCATATGAGTGCTACCATCCCCCCTGTTGAGACATGACACAGGCCATGGCTCAAAACTGCTGCACATCTGAAGAACGATTTAGGTAAGATAGCTTTTTTTTTTTTTTTTTTTTTAACGGAGATGTACAGCCCATCTACAAAGAGTGTATTCAGCATCTACAAGAGATGCCTCCTGCAGATCTGGTCTGAGTAACACCTTATGTGCCATCTCTCCTAGACAGGTGTATGGAGGACCGTCTGAAGAAATAGGCAGTAAGGTGGATGGATGGAGCGTAGCACATCCCTAGGTTGTCAGGTGTGGCTGAGAGCAGTAGTGCCCTGCAGGGGGATGTCTAGGAGGACTAAGATATGAGTATAACTAACTGCGTACGGTACTCAGTGTGTGGGGGGACAGCACTATAGTGGCAGAAGGTCTGACTACCGCTTGTACACAGGCTGGGAACGCTCGGCCACTGGATCTAATCTGCAAGAGTAGTATGCCAGCAGTCTGCTTCCCACGTATTCCTGAGTTAACACAGAGGTGATATATCCTTCTCCTGAGTCAACAGTTAGCACAAAGGGCTTGCTCTAGTTCAGCAGCCCCCCAGACTGATGTGCCCACCAGAGTCTGTTTTAACCTGACAAAGGCTTCCTCAGAGGCCCATCTCACTGGATCCTGCCGGCTGCAGCCAGAGGGTCATCATAGATGATTCTGGTAAGAAGCGCTGTCAGAGATGCAGAATTTGAGATCCAGGAGCTATAGAAGTTTGTCTGTTACGATCGTGTGGGCAAGCAAAGCACGGAACCCACATGATCATGACCAAAGGGGACGCACACGGGTATCACCAGGGTCACACGGGACTCACACCGGTTTCAGGCAACTGACCCTGTGCTACAAGGGAGGATGATAGTGGCCCTACCTAAGCGGGGACATTGCCCTAATAAGGGCAGCCCAGCGGTCTTCGGATCTGGGCCCTAGCTGATCCTAGGAGCCACACACCAGAACAGGATGCATTCACATGCCACATGACAGACCCAGAATACACTGCATACAACATACAACCACTAGTAACAGATTGGAAGCTGAATATAAATACCAGGTATTGGTTGACATGTTGTACAAGATGTTGAAAGCTAGCAGGCCACTTCATGGCTCCTGGTTATACTGCTAGTCCCTACACTAACCAGGAGTCCAGCAGAACCGGACACCATTCACACCGTACGCAGCAACAGGACAGGACACAGATAGCAGGACACACAGCAAGCTAACACAAAACTGACAGAATATAAACGTACAAACGGACATGAACCAAGTCACACTGCAACCCTCACCAGACAAGCATTCATGACGGCCCACCTGATAGACTGACCAGGGGATTAGCTAGCAGACAGCACCACACCCAGCCAGCTCAATCATTAACCCTGTGAGTGCTGTGCTGCTGGAAACACAATAGAACAACAAATCCCAGCAGCACACGTAACATTCTCATTCCCAAAAAGGAGATCATTTGCTCATAGTTGTGGGACCTCCAGAATTGCTTGCCTACCTTCATCTGACAGGTTATACCCCAAATATTTAACCGTTTGCTGACCGTATTGGAGTTTCTACATGTTTACTTTATGGCCTTGCTCATAAATAAACCTCAAGAGTACGACTGTGTCCCTCCACAATGCTCTCCACTGTCTGCTGCTGACTACCAACATGCAGTAGTCGCTGACTACCTCTAAGAGGCTGGAACTGGGCTAAGTGTGCTGACATAGCCTGGGAGACAATTGTTGGAGGTTCACAGCAGCCCTGAGGTACTCTGGTGAAGGTATACCTAATTTTATCATAATATCTGATCTCCACACATTTACTGGTCATATTCAAGACTATATAATCTGACATTTCACAGGCTTATTTGTCTCTAGGTCTGTTATAACTGGTTCAGAGAGGGATTCCCTGTGGGTCCGGCCATTAACCCCTCTTACCAGGATATGACTATTACTACATTTAACATTGGCTACATATTGGGATGTATTAATGTCCTGGTGGCTCCTTAGCCCACCAGGAAAGTAATCATCCGCCCATTCACCTGGAGATCTATCTCAGGCAGAGTAGAAATTGCCAAGAGATCCTCCAAGTGTTGTACATCCACCTCTTCTAGTCATTTTTCCCAAGGTGTCCGAGAGTATTCGTTCTCTGGACATCCTCGGGCAATATGACCAGATTTCCCACAATTCCAACACACTATTGAGTCCCTGAACGGCACCCGACCTCTGCTTCTCCCTCTACCTCTACTTCCACGTCCTCTCGCTGTCCAATGACCTCTCTGACTTTCCTGAACCATCGCATCATATTCTTCCCCCTGTATAAAAACCCTCACTCTCTCACCCTTCTTTCCCTTCTCTTTGTAAAATTTTTCCGCATGTTTTGCATACTCCAAAACATCCTGCAATGATCCTGTTCTAAGGGTAACCATATGCTTTGTTATATAACCTCCTATTTCTTTCTTAAGTCCATTTACAAACGCATTCTTTAACTGTTGATTATATGCAGCATTCGGATCATCTCTCTCTTCCTGATTTCCCTCTGGTGCCTCTAGTCCACTATAGATGTTAAATACTTCCTTCAATCTATGATAATACTGATCTACATCCTCATCATCTCTCTGAGTACATCTATTTATTTCCACCCAATTTGTCCTTCTAGCCCACCTATTCCTACATCTTTGAATTAAATTGTTTGTTCTCTCTATTAAATCCTGATTATCATGTGGAAGAGGTCTACCATCTCCTCCCCTCCCATTCCAATTGCCTTCTACAGAACTCCAATCTGGCCCTAGAATTCTTCTAGCTGCTCTCTCTATTTCTTCCCCATTCAATTTATAACTTCTCATTAACCCTCTAAATTGTTCATCAAACTGTCGAGGGTCTATTTTTGGATGCTTAATATGCTCTGTGGCTTTTACAACATCCTTCTCTGTCCATGGTCTGTATACTTCCATGGTAGCAGGATGTTGACCCCCCTGGCCATCATCTAGCCCACCCCGGGGGTTCGGGACATCAATCATAGGAAAGACATCCTTACTCTGTTGCGCTACTCGTTGAATCATTTGTCTCTCACTCCTGCGGGGGCCCTGGGTCACAGGAGTCTTGAAATTACTATCATCTAACAAGGAATCTATATGATGACTTGGCAACAAAGGAGCATTAGGTGTGGAATTTTGCCCGTATGGGGGTGGTTGGACACCATCCAAACCCCCATATGCAGCTACAGGGATAGGTGGCACAGTTTGTACAGGGCAGACTAAATGATCATCTTCTTTATCCACTAGAGGCATCATTTCAGTCTTTGCTGCATTGGGTCTATTTTTTATCTGAGTATGGCGGGTTTGGGCTTCTTTTAACCAGGCTTCAGCAGCGGATAATCCGTATTTCTGCTGATCTTTAGTTGATTTTGTCCGTATTTTATCACATAATTCTTTACAACTATTAACTTTCAATTTATTTCTAAATCCATATTTCTTTTCCCACTTGTCACAATATTTGACATAGTCAGGATCTAACTTGTGCATGTACTTCTTATCCCCTTCAAGGACCTCCTGTTGTTGACAACAACAACAGAGACATGCACAGGAAAATGCCTTACAATTTGTATTTCCCATTGTTAGTAATTATGTTCTTGGCGCCGATTTACAAGACAAACAACATAAAACAAGCCTCTGGCCACTAAAATATATAGTGAAAACGCAAAGGTCCCTTACCAGAATCGCTGCTTCGCTTTATACACGAAGACCCCCTTTCAGTATCACCGAGTAGGGCCTGTGAACATCGAACACAATAAGGGACTTGTCCGAAAACAACCTGCACAGCGAGGTTGGTCCTTAATGTGTCCTAGAGGTCAATGCCCACGTATCGGATCCACTCATCTCAATCACTCACACATTCAATATAAGACAGCAATACAAATATTACAATATGTTAGTAGGCGGCCGCCCTCTTCATATTCTTAGTTACTCTATAACACAATATCAAAGAGAAAGTAATAGAAAGATAAGAAGTAAAGTTCCTGGACACCCCTGTGTCCCATGACGTCATCTAACCACTTTTTACGTGTCGCACGGAGTTAATTCTTTCCTGTAGCCTTCTCACAATGGCTATGGTCTCACATAGACTACTGCTATTGCCCCTTTGGCAACCCATTCGTCTATACTTCTCATTTACCTTACACATTTCACATAGACTACTGCTATTGTCCCTTCGTCTATGATTGCCTCTCATTTACAATACACATTGTAAATTCTACTAACACTAAAGTATACAGAAGAAGAAGAAGAGAGAAGAAAAGTTTAACCATTGTTATACTTACTACACGTTATCTGGGAGGCTTCCAAATTCTCCGGCTAGTTCGGAAAAACGTCACTGTTTCAGACAGGATGCCCGACTGGCCTCTAATTACGTCTAAGCAAGACGGAGGTCTTTTAATGATCGGAGAGTACTTCAGACCCACCTTTTCACAGCCAGGCTGTCCTCTCCCTCTGCAGTGAGTGATTCCGGTCCGAAGGACCAAAAATGTAGAGAGAATTTGTTTTCAAGAAGAAGACTATCAGATTCCGTGTAGTAATCTGAGCTCAGGAGAAATTCAAATCAAACCACTTATGTGGTATCAAATAATTTCTGCTTTATTCTGAAGTGGACAAAGCATATATAGTCTAAATGACATCACAGTAAAGATTATACCTCCAAAAATGGATAGAATATATGATAGGTTAAGATAAAAAATGCTTAACATAGGTTACACCTTCTAGGGTGTATCTATTACATACAATGAGACCACTATGAATTCAGGAGAAAGGAATGCATGTAATACTTTCCAGACCTATCCCCTGTGGTGTGTAGCTTCCTGTCTATAGATATGCATACATGGGGGGTCTAGTAGACTATCATCTTTCCTGAGAAGACATGGAGGCCTAAAGAAGGGATATATTTAACTCTTTCACTACTCATACCAGTATCATGCTCTACAATGCAATATAGAATAATTAACTGATACATTGATCTACAATTTTCTTAACAAACACTTAGCTGGCTGCGTATGAATTTGGAGAACTACTACACCCAGCAGAGACCCAGAACACTGAGGACACTCACAGGCAGCCCAAATAGATTTTTTTCCCCAAATGTATTTGCAAAGGCCCACTGCCTATATTCAATCAATATGTCTTCTGTCCCTGGAGTATGTCAAAGAACTGCAGAGTGTTGCACTGTGGACTGCAATACAGCGGTGATTTCACAGCCCAGACAGAGCCAGGAAATAATTTTGCGCAAGCCTGCTGTAACACTTAGCTGGCTGCGTATGAATTTGGAGAACTACTACACCCAGCAGAGACCCAGAACACTGAGGACACTCACAGGCAGCCCAAATAGATTTTTTTCCCCAAATGTATTTGCAAAGGCCCACTGCCTATATTCAATCAATATGTCTTCTGTCCCTGCCTAAGCGCTTCTGGCCCTGGAGTATGTCAAAGAACTGCAGAGTGTTGCACTGTGAACTGCAATACAGCGGTGATTTCACAGCCCAGACAGAGCCAGGAAATAATTTTGCGCAAGCCTGCTGTAACACTTAGCTGGCTGCGTATGAATTTGGAGAACTACTACACCCAGCAGAGACCCAGAACACTGAGGACACTCACAGGCAGCCCAAATAGATTTTTTTCTCCAAATGTATTTGCAAAGGCCCACTGCCTATATTCAATCAATATGTCTTCTGTCCCTGCCTAAGCGCTTCTGGCCCTGGAGTATTACTGCAGGGCGCAATGCTCTGCATGGCCGATATACCAAAAAAAAAAAGTGCAACACTGCAAAAAGCAGCCTTCACAGTACTGCACACGGTTAGATGTGGCCCTAAGAAGGACCGTTGGGGTTCTTGAAGCCTAAAATACTCCTAACGCTCTCCCTATAGCAGCTCCACCAAGACAGCACTTTCCCTGAACTATGTCAGAATAAATCTGTGGTGAGCCGCGGGAGGGGCCGATTTATATACTCGGGTGACACCTGATCTCGCCAGCCACTCACTGCAGGGGGGTGGTATAGGGCTTGAACGTCGCAGGGGGAAGTTGTAATGCCTTCCCTGTCTTTCAATTGGCCAGAAAAGCGCGCTAACGTCTCAGAGATGAAAGTGAAAGTAACTCAAACATCGCGTGGTACTCGTCTCGAGTAACGAGCATCTCGAACACGCTAATGTTCGAGTACGTTCGCTCATCTCTAGTATTGCACATAATTGGTGTATTTTACTATACGCTTTGCGCTTGCAGGGCATGTTCATTTGCACGCAACAGACAAACACTCCTTGATTTAAATGGCTATTTAGCCTAATGAGTTCCAGATGTTCTTTTCACAGAATTGTCCAGCGTATTGCGCATCCTGTTGCGCATTGCTTGAGCATTTGTGCCCCCCCCCCCCCCCACAGACTTATATGGAGACCTTTTTTTGCACAAATGCACAGAAAGATAGTGCATGCCGTATATTTTTGTGCGTGCAAAATTTGGAAATCTGTACGAAGACATTGACATCAATGGGCTCTATTCTCTGCGTATTGTCTATATAAATATTATGTGCACAAATACGCCCATGTGAAGGAGCCCTAGAACTGAAGGTACATTCTGTGAGAAATCTTGGTCTCCTCAGATGAAGGAGGGATCCTTTTTTGTAGTTGATTGATACAACTATAGCCCTAAATAATAATTTTTGTTCTAATTTTCTGACATTCCCACTTTTATGAGAAATCATCCCTACCATTTTCTCAATGTTTAGTGGCCATCTGTAAGAGAGGAGATGGTACTGTGTTGAGCACAATTATACCGGACGCTCTCCTCATCTGTCCTTTTTCCACCATCTTAACCCCCATTTCGCCTCTGGCTACTACAAGGCTATAGGTCTCCTTTCTACAATGATCCTTGGTGCCACACCTGTGAGATTTCCCTGTGCACCAATTTTTTTATTGTGTGACTTTAATTGATTACCTGTGATATACAAACTGAACCATCCTGTAACTGCTTCTGCTCCTTTGCTCTTCTTCACACTTATCTGACCCGCCTATCTGAACTGATATTATCTCTAGTAACCATCATCACATACCAGCAGGCTACATAGGGTGCCTATGAACTTCACGTGCAATACCCTTCATAGTATGTAAGGCCAAAAAAATACAGATGTCCATCCAGTTCAACCTATTACCCCCCAATGTTGATCCAGAGGAAGGCAAAAACCCCAATGAGGTAGAAACCAATTTTCCGCATTTAACGAAAAGAAAATCCTCTGCTCTTTTAGCTTTTGATACTAAACTACGATTATGTAGTAAATTGTCCTTCTTCCTTTTTCCTAGCTTCTATAGCCTATATTGGCAACTTTGAGATCAAGGTCAAAATTCTGTATAAACTCCAGTAGAAATATATAACGTAAACCTACACGGTAGTTAACCTTGACGTCCAATGTGACAAACTAATCATTCTTCAACTCTTCTCTGCTGGAATGTGATATCTTATATATACAATTCACCTCCTGTCAAAACCAGCAGCTGCTGATATTCGTGCACAAAGGAAGAAGAAAGTGACTCAATGCTTTGTTTTAAAACAAGCGTAGACAGGCATTTACAGTATTCTTGGAAAATGACGGATAAGCTACAGCTCTTGCTTTTATATACAGAGAGGGTTGAGTTTGAAAGCCCTCATGAACAGGGGAGGGGAGGGGGGTTGCCTCGGATCCATCAATCTGACTGTAGTAAGGAAAAAACCCCAAATCCACTTATTCTGCAATATATTGATTAACATTCATATACCCATCTCATCACCGTCTCCGACAATGCAAGAAAATGCATATGAAATAATAGTAGTATGTTACAAATTAAATACATTGTTTATCGTAAGCAGAAGAATAATTTCTTGGTTCAGTGCATGAGTCTCAATAGAGTAGCTGGCTAAAATAAGCACTCCAGATTTGCAGTTTCACTGTTCTGGATGAGTTTAGTTGTTAGGGCAGCAGGGTGGTTGGTGAGCAGCCAGGGAACGAAACAAGTTGTGTTGCCACTCGGCCACCTGCCCACCTTTGCAGTGTCTAATAGTGCAGATGTGATGCATAAAAAGAGCAGGAACGAGGGATCCAGCATTGGCCACCCAAGGGGAACGGAGGGGCGAGAGAAACCTGGAACATTTTATCACAATGACAATTTTTAACTGACAACAGGAAGGTCCATAACAAAATTGGTTTGGCCTGATGAAACTAGGGCATCTGGTTGCCTCAGGCTAGAAGCACTTTTCGTTTTAGCTTTACTGCTAGTGGAAAGTAAATAATTGTTAAATTAGTAGAGAAACTGGAAAAAAAATGGGAAAAAAAGAAGCAGCTTATATCATAAAGCAATACGTATTCTGGTGCAATAATTACACACCCTTTCATAGACCGGCAGCTATGTTAAGGTAGAATGTTCGATGTATCTGGAAAGATTCCCTGATGAATTAGTCTGACACAGAATCATGTCAGAGTCACTGTGTTAAACTGTCATCTGTTCTCTATTCAGATCCTGTGGTCTGTGTGCGGGATAAACATACAGCACACTGTTTAACGCGAACAGAGCAAATTGCATGGTGCCTTAAAGCTGGTTTGCTTCCACCTCATGGAGATTTCTGAGGTTATTCGGGGCCAGATTAATGCGTAATGAGAAAGAAATTCTACTGATTTTTGGAGGCACGCAAGGGCTAAATGCTAAGTGATTTGCAAATATTGAGATTATTTTAGCGGACTACTCAATAAAACATTTTGTGTTCTATTATGTTACCGGATAAATGGCTCGATTCTAAGTTGGTCCGGTGAAACGGTAATGTTCAACTATTAGCATTCTTCTATCAGTCTGACGAGATGTCATTGGCGGAATTTGCTGCATTGGTGATACATTGTAGACCTTTCACTGAAGAGACAAGAGATCAGCATTTCCTATGTTTGTCCTATGTAATCTCTCCCACTGTGAAAATGAGACTGGAAAGAATAACACAGGGATGAGTTTCATCCTCCTCCTCTTGTCTGGACATAAATATTTGCTGTTTGAAAAAGAAGAAGTGGATGTAGATTTTTCCTAAAAATAATATATTGATATAATGAGATAGTGATTCATAGGAGGTCCCAGGAGTCTGAAATGAAAGTCACTGCACATTGTTTTGTGATCAGAATTATATCAACTATCTCAGGGCTAAATCTCTAGAATCTGAGTAGAGGCAGTAGTTGACTATGTGTTAGTATTATGCCATAGCGGGCGTTGAGACAAAACTGTTATGCAAATGACTTATAGGGATTTCCCTGGGTTTTACAAAATTAAGCTAATAGAAGGAAATATGAGAAAATAAAATTACTAACCTGATAGATCTCCCACCACTCCTGCTTCGATGGTCCCTCCTGGTTCTTGTTGACTTTCCTACAATGGTGACCATCGGTATACTATATGACCACTGCAGCCAATTATTAGCCTCAGCGGTCTTGTGCCATACTTACCTAATAAATACCCCACTGCTCCAGTGTCACTGCTTCGATGGTCCCTCCTGGTCCTTGTTGACTTTCCTACAATGGTGACCATCAGTACACCCATATGACCACTGCAGCCAATTATTAGCCTCAGCGGTCTTGTGCCATACTTACCTGATAAATACCCCACTGCTCCCGTGCCGCTGCTTTGATGGTCCCTCCTGGCTTTTGTTGACTTTCCAGCAATGGTGACCTTCAGTACACACCATATGACCACTGCAGCCAATCAATAGCCCAAGCAGTCTTGTGTCATACATGCATTAACGCTGAAGCCAGTGATTGGCTGCAATGGTAACATGGTGGTACTGAAGGTCACTGCTGTAGGAAGTTCAACATGGACAGGATAGTACTATTGGGTTTATTAGGGGATTCATTTTTTTTATTTTAATCTCATTGCATTTTCTCCCATTAGCTTATCTACGTAATGACCACCCATAAGCCTTTTTTTCGGCTGTCACTAAAGGGCCTTAAACCTGCACAGTCGCGTTTTTACGGCAGTGCAGATTTAAGCCGGCATGGTTTTCCCATGCCAGGAAAAGCCGGATTCTAGCTGTCTGATGACAGCATGGATCCTGCTGCAACAGCAAGGAGTGGAGAAAGCTCTGTTCCTGACTATTTAACCCTTCCATGCCACAATCAATAGCAATCGCGGCATGCAAGTGGGTGACAGAGGGAGGGAGTTTCCCCTGTCACTTATCGGCACTCCACGATGCGATTGAAACATACCAATAGGTTTCCATGGCAGCAGGAGGCCTATCAAAAGCCTCCATGCCTGCAATGTAGCTGTGCCTATCAGATAGTATATGGATAGTACATTACATTACAGACATATTATTTAGATTCTGGGTGAGGTCTCAAGTCCACCCATCTATTGTTTAACCAATTAAAGGTTTATTCATTATACAATGGAAATGAATAGTCTACCTATTAAAAGTATGCAGAGGTAAGCAGAGGTATTGTTCCATCTTCCTTATTTGCATAAATTACCCAGAGGAGCTGGCATGGCCGTATAGGTCACCTCAGTCACTTTTCCGGTGTCTTTTCACACCGTTTCTATGTGCTCTCCTTGGGGAGAGACAATGCCGTCCCCGGACCCACTCACCCCCTAGGTGTCTCCACACACTTTTTGGGTGCTCTCCTTAAGGAGAGACAACACCCTCCTGACCCACATATTAAAAGTGTTACATTGGTTTCATTTTGAAGGGATTTTTTAATGTGTAATCGGATAAGACATAAAAGCAAAAACAGTGGAGAAAGTATCTAAGTTTGTTAAAGCTAAACAGGAAGTATATCTCTTAGGGCGCCCACCCACTGGCGTTTGCGATTTTCGTGCGTGAAAAACGCCGCGTTTTCCGCGGCGTTTTTTGCCGCATTTTCGCGGCTTTTCCATTAATTTCCATTGACTTTCATGGGTGCATTAGGAGAAAAATACGGACACATATGCAACTGACAGTTCCTATGTTAAAAAACGCAACGCAACGCAAAACGCCAGTGGACAGGAGTACATTCAATTCTAATGGCTCTGCAGGAAAAACGCAAAACGCAAAGAAAAAAAAATCGCCAGTGGGTGGGCGCCCTTATTCTGATGTTTGACTATTTTAGCCTTCCAGGTCACGAAGTGTGTTACCCCCATCTCGATAAGGAATATAAGAATATATAGCAACCTAGAAAGAGATAAAAGGAGCTTCCCCTTTAAAAGTACCTTCAGGTTGAACTGTGTTCTGTTACAGAATATTGAGGATTGCCTGTATTTCCATAATAGTGTTCTCTGTGCTAAATGAGGGGCTAGTCTGGTAACAAACAGGGTTGAATGAGATCTGCTAGTTAAATAATTTCAATCGCAGAAAGATTTGTATGAACTATCCTTATAGGTGTATTCATCCTTGCACTCTTAGCATACTCAGAGTGCAGATAACATGTTCAGCCTGTTCATGATTGCCAGGAGCATCTCTGGAGCACATGCTCTGGCTGCTCATCATTACTGGAGCACACTCCACAAAGCATAATGAGAGTGTGCTACCTGTGTTCCACCCAAAAGCAGGGTTGACCGCATAGCATCAATATGTCAGTGCCCAATGCAATACCTCTGATCTAATTTATCCTGCACAGACAGTTGTGCAGCATAGAAATGGATGCCGAAGCAGCACAGACGTACCAGTCAGAAGCCAGTTCTCAGTCTGATGATTAATTTAGAAGGATGTATAGACTGATGGTAGAAGCATGTGTAAGCCAAAGTGTTTTGTTGGTTCACTGCAGATTATTTAACTTAACAAGTGAAAATTAATGTTCAACTTTTTGCTATTAATGAGCAAATAATGCCCAAATAACAAGGTTACATCTGCTTCTCACCTCTGGTCATATGATGTGTGATCTGGCTGCTGGTGCTCAATTTATTGATCATTGCATCCGCTGGAGCATGAGCACTCTGCACTCCAGCAGGTCTCATGATTCACTCCATGATCTCACGGGTTATTCTGTGAGTAATCCAAGAGTGTAATGATGAATATAGCTTATGTAAACTGAACTCATGCATCAGGAGAAGGACCTTCAATGATATCATCAGAGGTTCTGGAGCCACAGGAAGCTTATACAACACTTTCTTACAGCCGAAGGACCTGGGTACGGTATGGAAATCTATAGGCAAAGTTCAAGTGCTTTATAAAGGACAACTTCCTATATTTAAAGAGACAGTGCTCCTTTATTTACCCCTGGGTGTTTAAAGCCTTCATAGAGCAAGGCCTTGCTTGGGTTTCTTTTATGGACTGTACACTTCAGGAACTGTTTATTCTTATTATCTTCTAGCTAATTATTAACCCAACATTTATTGTTGCAAGTGAAATATTCATTTTATTACCCAGGTAAGTAAATACTAGACCTGTTCACCTATTTATGTGTTCTCTTTCCATCATCGGCGTCATATACCACTCCGCTTACAGTAATATAGAAATAATGTAAAAAACATTGCAGAAAGGTGCTGATGTTTTTATTTATATTAATTCTTTATGTGAAGTCTGAAATGATTTTCAAGGGCAGGCATTTCACTTTATGTTCAAAAGGATTTTTATTAACTTCCATAATCAATTATTTTCAAAACTTGAATAAAGGACATTAAACATTGGGCTGTTTGCAAGAACAGAGACAATATCCATTAACATATTTAACATTACTAAATCGAGGTCTTCTTCTATCCCGGCTGTACATGTATACAAAGGAGAGAATAAACATCAGCGCTTTAACATTTTCTGTGTCTTGCCCAAGGACTTCCCGCCTAACGAGTCCCCCCAGACGTTTCACTTTAAGATCCGTAGAATGAAAAGTCACTCTCTAAAAAGACCCACAATCTATACAAAATAGCTTAGGACCAATAAGCTCTTTAGTAAGAGTAACGTCATAAGTGAAATGACTAGTTGATTAGTTCAAACACAATGGTTTTAATACGTTTCCTTGTTTGTTTAAATGGAATGATAGAAACAAGTTGTTTTTACCTATTTATCACCTTGATCATTTTTAGGCTATCAACATGAATTATTTTGAAATCCATTCACAATGTGGGAGGTTTTCGCTTTGCTAAGATGGAAAACTGCAGTTGGTTGCAATTATAATAGAATTTTTATCACCTAATAGTTATTAATTTGTCAGTATGCAGACTTTGATTTAAGACTTTAAGCTACAGATAAGCTAAAATGGGAACGGAAGAAATGAGAGCAAATTAATTTAATTTTATTTGATGCTTTTAATGGTTAAATGCTACAGAGACCATGAATTATTAAAATTAAATATTCATCTTCTTAGCTCTTACCCAAGATAGGTGACATGATTGTATGTTTGTGTTTATTTAACCATTTCATGAGGAATAGTTTAAAAAAAAATTACATATGCATACGGTGAAAGCTGCTGCGTATGCCCTGGACAGCAAGAGTAATAACCAGAGAAGTCCTGAATCATATAAGTCCCGATATGTCACTGGAGGGGAGGATGGCCCGGCTCAGGCTCACGTATTTTGGCCATGTAATGCGAGCAGAGTCGCTAGAAAAATCTATAATGCTTGGACAGGTCAGCAGCAAGAGAAGAACTGGCCACCAAAGGACACGATGACTTTGTAGTAGCCCAGAGTTAGTGGGGCACCTCCATAATGTTATATGTCTCGTGCCATGGTCTTGTCAGTGTCTTATGTGTAGTGTCCATTTGCTATGTGTATTGCACCTCTGAAGCACTGAGTGGGTTAATGTCTGGGTTACGTCTGGGAAATGTATCATGTTGTGTGTCATGTGACTGTGTTATATTTATATATATGTTTGCAAGGTGTAGTGAGAGAGTCTTCTATTCTGCCTGCAAGAAACAACTAGTCAGTTTGCAAGTGAGTGAACCTCACAGATAATTGATTGGTCTGTGTGTGGAGAATGGACAAAGCTGAGCGATTCCCTTCTGCTTGGCCTGGGACCTGTTTACCCAGGATATGCCAGTACTACTACTAAGTGCTGAGTGAGAGGAGGACCGCTTCCTGGCTAGAAGAAAGGCATGACAAGCGTGAGTGTGAACCGGTAGAGAGTAGGAGAGAGAGAGAGTCGTCGGGAGCGGGATCACACAGATAACTAAGACTGGGGATTATCAGGGTTGCCCGAGAGTCCTCCCTGTCACACCACCTTGACTTGTTGTACCCATGCCAAACTTCTGTTGTACGTTGGAATTTACTAAAATTAAAGTAAACGGACACTACCGACCATTCCCGGTTTTTCCACAAAGTATTCTTGTGTGTGGATTGTTATTTCACCATCAAGATTCATGCTAGAGGATGGAACAGTGGCGTCACAAGTGACAAAGAACTTTAAGGTAACTCCTGGTTACTTTTCCCCGTGACCTCCCCCAGCAGTAACTTGGTCGGGTCCTGTGCTACCCTCAGGGGAGGAGATGGTAGAGCCACCTGTGACAAAATCCTTATCTACCCCGCCATCTTCTCGGCTGTGGGCCCGCTCCTCGGACACTGCAGCTTGATACTGTCAAAGCTGATACTAGCATGGATATCACGCAACTGAAAGAAGCAGTGCAAAACCAAAAAACATGAAGGGAGCTCGTCTTTAGGGTTGCAAAGGGTCGTGAACAACTAAACAGCTAACAACAACATGCAGAAGGAATGGAGGAAGGGCCAATCCCTCACCTGGCTTACTTTTTCGGAAACAGCAGTTTGAGGCACTCATGATCTTATGTGGTGAAATCACCTAAATGGTGTGGATTTTGCTGCATTTTAAATTGAGGATCAGCTGCAGAATTTAACGTTTGTGTTTCAAGGGTTGAATTTCACAGCATGAATCTGCAGCATAAATAGACATGCTGTGGACTTGTTGTGGAAAATTTCTGCACCATGTGTAGAAAATTTTTGAAATCCCCTCCACATGGTTGGTACTGGAGAGTGGAAATTTCTGCAGTATTTCTGGCCTGTGTGAAGGTGACCTAATGACCTTGAAATAAATTCTGTTAAAGCCTGTATACAGATCTGTAAATGGATGCCCTATCCTCATGATAGACCATCCAAATTCCCTTTTCAGTTGGTGTGAACAGTGTCCTGTTCAGCTTGTATGCTGTTTTCCATCAATGGCGAGCCAACAGACAAGGGAATCCCACCCAAAACCTCATGCATGCAGCAACAGCAAGCAAAACATGTATGACTCCAAACACCAGGGTCCTGAGAGGAATGAGGAGAAAGATAAATGACCAGCTCCCTCTAGCAAGAGCGGCTGGCATTTATGTGCTTCAGACCGGTGGTGATTGGCTGACTGGATCAATACATACCAGCCAGCTTAATCATCTCACACCTGTGGAAGTGTGCTCCTGGAAACCCATAGAACTACAGGTTCCAGGAGCCCAACCTGACAGTAACCAAACAGACACTCTCCTCCAAACAATGCTAGGATGAGCAGGGTTGTCTGTTGACCCATTAATGGATCAGTTGTGAGTACTTGTATAGCAACTGCCCTAACAACTAGTGGATCAGAGATGAACAAGCAGGAAGACTTTTGTTGTCCATAAGATGCAGTTTTAATGTATACTGTACCATTATTTCATGAACATGCCTTTATGATGATGCTCATTCTACCATGAAGCCAATATAATGCAATCAATAAGCTTTGTAGAAATCTAGCAAACAAACAGGCTTCATCTTCTAGCTGTTATGGTCACTTGGTGTAGCCTGCAACTTCCCGTCTTCTTCCTTTGCAAGTCGCAGTCATCAGCATCAGATACCTCGCCAGTCCTTCTCTTATCAGTGCTGCCCGTTGGGTATGCGTGTGTGCTTGGACTGCCACTCATAGGACTAGATCATGAACACAGCTTTTCTGCCCCAATCCAATCCAGACATTCCTTCTAGTTATTTATGGCACTCTCCCTCTCTGGAGGCTGCCTGAGCAATAGGTTCCATTGGGCTCTACAAAGGTGCTATTAGCTCTGTTTGAGTCCTGGCTTGACCTGTGCCTCTATACCCAGCTTTTCCATCTTCTCCTGTCCTGATCTTAATTTGTACCTTGACCACAATTGATCTGATTTTTGCCTGTCCAGACCCTTTGCCTGACTCTCCGTGTATGCATGAAGTCAACTTGCCTTGATCTTGATTTGTGTTATCGACTACCTATTTTCCCATCCTTCCAGTATGGTGCTACGGTGCTACTATTCTGTCTATGTCAGCTGTTACTCTACTAAGACTACTCTTGGGTTAACAGCCTAGGGACCCCTACTAGATCCCTCAAAAAGGGAGAAAGGGCTGAAAATCAAGGGTCCCCTACATGATGCCCTCAGAAGTAGCCCAATGTCAAATTTGTCAGTGGCACAGCGGGTACACACCTGCTACATGACACTAGCTAATTGTCCTCATGTGCTGTTGGTTCTACTCCTGTCATAAAGGAGCAGAATTAGCTAAAAGACGTTGACATTAGTCTTGCTGGGTCTCCATTGCCGAAAGAGCAGAAAGGAAAAATTTCTGCTACTACAAATAGTCTCCTGGCCAGATGCACGGCTACTTGAAATTGACAAGTGGATGTTACAATTCTCCAAGTCAAAGGGAGGTGTCCCTACATAGTCTGATACCCTCTTCACTGATTGGACGGTGTCAGACTCTGTAGTGACATACTCCCAGTTATGAACACCCAGTTGTCAGTCTAATCATACATTTCTAGAAGGAATAACAGAGGAACAAGTTAATACAAAGTTCTTAGAAAAGATGCTCCAGAATGCAAGTAAATATGTGTCCATTCTTGCCTTTCCTCTTGGCTCAACCGAGATGTGTGGTGCGAGATGAACAGCTTTGAAGAAAGAAAGGGGATGTATATGCTATATTTGTCAATGCCTGGCCACCCAGTGGTTATCATTTAGGCTGTAGCTAGAGATGAGCGAGTATACTCGCTAAAGGCAATTGCTCGAGCGAGCATTGCCTTTAGCGAGTATCTTACCGCTCGAGGCGGAAGGTTCGGGTGCCGGCGGTGGGCAGGGAGCTGCGGGGAAGAGCGGGGCGGAACGGAGGGGAGATCTCTCTCTCCCTCTCCCCCCCTGTTTCCCCCTGCTTACTGCCGCTACTCACCGCTCCCCCGCGCCGGCACCCGAACCTGCAGTCTCGAGCGGGCAGGTACTCGCTAAAGGCAATGCTCGCTCGAGCAATTGGCTTTAGCGAGTATACTCGCTCATCTCTGGTTGTAGCCTGTCAAGTGTTTTGCTAGAATTTCGCGATAATATTATTGCATTTAAATTGTATCATAAGAAATTAAGGTCTTTAATAAAATTTGCCAAAAGGTAGGGGTGGACATTAACTAGAAAAGAAATGTCGGGGTTGCTGATAGGCTCACATTTGGTTCTCTTCCAATATCAAGATGCCATTGAATATATAAAAATATGAAGTACTGGCTTCAAATAACAAGCTATGACCTACCACATCCCCTTATTAAGAGAACGTTCGAACGAGTCATAAGCTGCCCATAGACATGTAAACTGTATGGCAGATCTTGGCGATTTTGACAGATTCTGCTGACATTCTAATATTCCACGGGACATTTTCATCCAAGATGTATCAAAAACAAGTTTTTTGTCATTCTAATCCTTCATTTTCTAACACATAAGCAGAAGCAGAATTACCTGCTACCCACTTATCTCCCTCCCTAAAAGTCACATGCCAGTCTACAGACCCAAATACTATTGAGGCAGTTGTAGGTAGTGCATGATATATTTTTCTATTTCACTATAGAGTTTAATGTAGCATCTGGCTGCAGCCCTTTTGGCCAAAAAATGGCAAGAAAAACATAATGAAAAACTTTTTGTTTTCACAAAAATGCTGTGTATGAAACTACATTGTTTCCCCCCAAATAAGACCCTGCCTTATATTAATGTTGGCCCCAAAAGAGGCACAGGGTCTTATTTTGTGGGAATGTCTTATTATACTTACCTAGCAGCCTCAGTCCACATCCCTTCCGCTGCTCTCTGACAGGCTTCCTGTAATCCTTGACCGCCCACAGAAGATTGCTTCCTGGTTACAGGATTCATAAATCCCGCCTCCAGGAACCGATGGCCCTGATTAGCCCTCAAGCGCTGCTCAGCCAATCAATGCAGCACTCGATGAACCAATGTGATGGCTTGGATTGGTTCATCCAGCGCTGCATTGATTGGCTGAGCAGCGCTGAAGAACCAATCACAGCCATCGCGTTGTGGACGTGGGATTTATGAATTGGCTGAGCCACGGCATTTATTGGACAAAAACCTGTGCAAACACCTAGGCTTGTGTCTGGCAAATGTATTAGAGCAGCATTTTCTGCATGCACAATGCACTTAATACATCCCATTGATTTCAATGGGTTCGCTCACAGAAGCGTATTTTGCGCATGTATTTTATTCGCGCCCCCCCCCCCAAAACGCAGCATGTTCTATGTTCCTGTGCATTTGCGCACAAAAATAGCACATTTTGAAGTAATTAACTTAATTGCCCTTTTCAATGAATAGAAGCATGCTTTTCATGATTCGCATGCTCAAAAAATACAGTAAAGCACGCACGGGCATGAGCAAATGCGTGACGATCATTGTGCAAATACGTGGTGCAAGTGTATTTGCGCAGGTACCCATGTGACACCGGACTTAGACTATGTTCATATGTAGCGGAATTTGGTGCAAATGTGAAAAAAATCACTGCATGTCCTATTCTCATCCGTGTTCACGCATAGGATATGTAATATGCGCTGTCCGGCACACAGTTGGGCACTGAGGAATGACAACTATGGCGCAACGTGCACTCGTTCATCTGACTAATGCCTTACGGTAGATGTAGCTCAGCTTTTTGTGTACAGAGCAACAAAGAGCGAAGTATGGAAGATTGGGTAGAAGACAGCAGACGCCACAACTGCGGGACAATGAGAAGTGTCAGCTATTGTACAACACGTATTTCATAGATAACAGGTGAACTACTCAAACAAAGCTTATTGTCAGTGCGGATGGGGATATAATGAGTATTTAGAATTATATGATATGAAGAACACTTACGACTAAAGTACTAATCACTGTTCTGTTCCACCCTGCCAATCACTACCTCAACCTGATGTGCTAAACAAGTCAAGGTGGTAATAACTGTATATTGTATGTATATTGTGTGCATGTTGTATGTGTGTATCGCACTGCTTTTCTAATATAAGGGCGGTTTCAGACGGTCGTATATGCAACTACGCTCGCTTTTCTTTTTTTCTACGGACGTTCAAACGCTGCACCATAACGCAAGAGTTTGAAAACAAAATCGCAAGAAAATAGGTCCTGCCCTATTTTTCCTGCAAATAGTATTACTTACTTACAGGAAACATGGGGCAAGTCTTATCTTTTCTCGCCTGTACTATTAACGATCAAGAATCCTGCTAGTGAAAACGAAACCACGTTGCTAAAGTCCCGTCCTCTCCCCTTGCCGGCAGCTCCTAGAAGCTGGGGAGGAAGGGGGAGGGAGTTTAGTGCGACCAGCTCTGGTAAGCTTGTGCCCCCTTACCCCCCCCCCCCCCCATCCCGCCCACTTCCCTTGTCAGCAGCCGGCAAAGGGTGGAGAGGGGGAGGGAGTATAGCAGAGCTGAACTCTCTTCCCCCGGCCCACAGTATTCCAGGCTGCAGTGTATACACGTTGCACACGGCTGTTTGTATGGGCGAAAAAACAGGAGATGCAGCCACGACTTGGTCGCGGCTGCCTCTTGTTTATGTGATTTTCGGCCATGATGCGGTGGCCAAAAATTGCAGCGCCCATGTGAAAGAGATCCAAATGTAATATTCATTAGGGCTTAAACAGATGGGAGCGGTTTAGTCCCTTATGGTGGCCTCACATGGCCTTATTTGCAAGTACACTCGTCGCTATGGGGTGTAGTTGAATGTTTTTTCCCTTCTCAGGCCGTTCAATCTCCTCTCCATAGCACATGAGTTTGAAAAAAAACTGCGGGAAGATAGGTCCTGCCCCAACTTTGCCTTCTGGTTCTTTTGCGCATACTTTTTGTGCCCACAGGGCATGTTATTTTTGCACCTGTGACATCACCACGCTACGATTTCAATGGCTATTTAGCCTAATGAGCTCCAGATGTGGTCTTTTTCCTGCTGAATCGCACAGTGTATTGCGCATCTCCTTGCATGTTGTGTGCGCAGTTAAAAACCCACCACAAAATTCTGTGGGGACCTTTGGTGCGCAAATGGGTGCAGAGTATGCTGAGTTTTTCCCACGCATGTGAAATGTGGGTGCAAAAAAAACCAAGTGTGGATGAAGCCATTGACATCAATGGTTTCTGTTCTCTGCATATTGCGTGTGCACTTTTTCCGTGTGCAAAAGCATGCGCAAACACACCCAAGGGAATCTACTCTAAGGCTTATTCCGACGTTCCTATATCGGCGGGGTTTTCACGCCCGGCCAATATACGCTGTCTCTTTCTGCAGGGGGAGGAGGTGCAACGGGCCAGGAGCAGTGCACTGAGCGAGGCGGAACGGGCCAGGAGCAGTGCACTGAGCGAGGCGGAATGGGCCAGGAGCAGTGCACTGAGCGAGGCGGAATGGGCCAGGAGCAGTGCACTCAGCGAGGCGGAATGGGCCAGGAGCAGTGCACTGAGCTCCCGCTCCCTCTCTCTGCCCCTTGTCACTAGTTGCAATTGGAGGGGGCGTGACGGGGGTGGAACTTAGGTCTGTCCCCTTCCCACCCCTCCCATTGCAGACAGTGGTGAGGGGCGGAAAGGGGGCGGGAGCTCAGTGCACTGTTCCTGGCCCGCCTCCTCCCTCTGCAGAGGGGGACAGCGTATATCGACCAGGCGTG